>NW_026269636.1:0-1294 GCF_000697945.3 Frankliniella occidentalis | reverse complement strand
GGGGGGGAGGATCTCCATGTGTCTGCCTCGTCACCGGGCTCCGCCCCACGCGGCCGAGAGATACCTCACGGGGGGCTGTCACGCAGCCTGCTCTGCCTGCTCTGCTATCCATTACCTCACCTTGGGGATGAGACAGACGCGCCCGTGTTTTTCTTTTTATCTCTCTCTTTCGGGTCTGGCGGTGGGAATAAGTCGTTTTCCCCTCATTTGGGCAGCGCCGTTCAATTAGGATGGCTCTCCTCAGCCCCCGTCTTTTGGAGCGCGCGCGGTCTAGAAAACCCTTGTACCCGACTATGGTAGTCTTTCACCCGCCGTTTCGTTCGTCGTTAAGTCCCCATTTCGACTGCTGGTGGGGCCTACCTGAGCCGTGTCCCCTTGTGTCTCCCCTCTCCCGGTCTGCGGGGCCGATATATCCCCCTGGGCCGGCCGGGCACGGCGAGAAAATAAAATCCTCCCCCCCCCCCTCTCTCTCCCGATGAGAATAAACAGAGCTGATAATTTATGGGTCCGGTTCAGTTGAGTTCGGCGGTGGGATTCGGTCGGGGAACCAACATGGCTGCACATTAGCGTCAACATTTTTATGAGATCCGGCCTGGCCGGGCGCGGGGCGGAGAAGGGCGGAGGATGCGGCATCACCTGCATCGACACCGACACGTCGCCGTTGGCAGCCGCCTCGAGGGGCGGGTTGGCTTCCCTTTGAACAGGGCGAAAGGGAAAGGAAGCCGACGATGACGCCCGCCCGTCCCCCGCGGCCGTGTCCGCGCCCCGCCTTGTGTTTACCGTGAAACCGAATAGAAAGGTGACGTCGGTATTTTTTCGCCCCGTTCAGAAATATACACATGTGTGGCGCGATAATGTTTTTCTCGTCTCGTCTTCCTCGGCCCGGTGCTTATGTGTCTCGGCGGCCAGGTCAGGGCTCTCCCCTCCCCCAGGGCCGAGCTGTTATCGCCCCGCCCCGCACCTGTCCCTTATCTCCTCCCCAAGCCCTCGTCTCATTACAGCCCTCCGTCTTGTGTGTTCCAGTCGTGCAAGGTGTGCAACAAGACCTTCGCCAACGTGTACCGCCTGCAGCGACACATGATCTCCCACGACGAGAGCGCCGTGCTGCGCAAGTTCAAGTGCCCCGAGTGCGAGAAGGCCTTCAAGTTCAAGCACCACCTCAAGGTGAGCGTCGTGGGCGGCCCGCCGAGTGCCAGTCGTGTTCTTGAACCAGCCTCGGAAAGATATTTCTGGGAAATTCTTCAAGAATTTTTGTTCTATCTCTTATTTTTTTTTTTCATATTAAGTTTAATGT
>NW_026269635.1:2682-3762 GCF_000697945.3 Frankliniella occidentalis | reverse complement strand
GGGGGGGGGCACCGGTTACCAGCCGCGCCACCCGACCCTTCACGCTATTCCGGGCCGGAAAAAGGGCGACGCTAGGTGCACGTTAACTCGTTGAGAAGGACGCTAATGCCGCTAATGACTGCATGAAGGGTGGCTCCGCTTCCCAGAGAGGTGCGACCACACTATGGCCACGCCAGGCTCGAGAGGTCGACAGTACCAGGACCAAAATTCAACGGAGCAGGGCTGGTGGTGTTTTTGGTGCTCCGGCTTTCTGATTTTCTGCCGTCTGTCAGTCAATACGTCTGTTAAGTTTTTAAGCAGCTGTTATAATACTGACTTCAGTATTTAGTCAGTGATACACATGGTTCATTTTTACATTACTTGATTATTTGACATTTTTATTAGTAGATGTTGAACGAAACTGCACCTATGCAATAATTGATAAATCGCTCAGCAATTCCTACTGTAGAAAATGTTCATTGACGTCTCAACATCGAAGATAAAGTATAAATAGTACAGGCCTGAGAGTGCACGTTGTGACGGCAGGGAGCAGCCGCGGCCCGCGGTGGTTACGCATGTTATTGTCGACGCTGGACACATGTCCGTGTCTCCAGGTCCACTTGACCACCTCGACGCGACTCTCGAGACGCTGCAGCGACACGACGGTGTTGGCGGCGGCGGTCAGCGCGAGGGGGGAGGGGGGGCAGACAGACATCCAGCTTCTCTCTCACTCTCAACGCCTGACTAGACGAAGGGGCGACAATAACAACACTGGGCGACGGCACACGACGGACAATCTTCACTTTCCTCCCGGAGGCACGAACACAAGCCACTCATTTCGGCCGTCGACGACGGTCGGTTCGCCGGGCAGACGGACCTATATGAGCAGACTCGCCGACAGACGGGCGGACATGTGCGTACGCATCGACACTGCGATAATTCCGCGCCGTCGTTGGACAAGGGGGAGAAAGTGCGTCGCGGGTTGTTGCGGTGATTGCAGGCTGCAGCACCGGTGACGGAATAGGATTGTGTCGGCGAGAACCATATCAGCGTCTCGCTATTAGCAGCGAAATCAGAGAGCAGACGCCCCGCCCGCCCCGC
>NW_026269635.1:2273-2632 GCF_000697945.3 Frankliniella occidentalis | reverse complement strand
AGGGAGGGGGAGGGGGGCAAGAGGCGACAAGCAAATACTGCGGGATGGCGTGAGAAAAGAAAGAGGCCCGAGCGAGGGGTCGGCGACTCATCATCGCCCGCCCCGCCCCGCCCTGCCTCCGCCCCGCCCACAGGAGCGCGCCGGCGCCCAGGACCGTCAGCTACGACCAATAATTAAAGGCAGCCTTCAGCAATTGCGTAAGAAGGAAAACATCCCAATCACCCTCTTTGCTCGGCCACTGCGACTCTGACCGTTTCGCGGTGCTTTCGTAATAACAAAACTAATGAGTAAATATTTTTGCCTGCGAAAACGTTATATAAATGCCTTTTTCGCTATCGGTTCTGCTGGCCGCCCCCCCC
>NW_026269635.1:0-883 GCF_000697945.3 Frankliniella occidentalis | reverse complement strand
GGGGGTCGTTATTAGTATATAGTGTCGTTGCAGTACTAGTAAAGTAGTAGCACCATAGTAGTACTAATAAGGAAAGTTATAGTTATAGTAGAGGTAGAACCTTAGCAGTGGTAGGGCCGAGTAGTAGTAGCACTGGTAGTACTAGTGGTGGCAGTAGTACAGTATTAGCACTGGCAATACTGGTGGTACTGTAGTAGTATAGTTGTAGCACTAGTAGTACTGGTAGAAGAATAAGAACTGGTATAGTGCTAGTGGTAGTAGTAATCACTGGTAGTACTAGTGAAAGTAGTAATAATTGGTAATACTAGTTCTATTATAGAGTACTATCACTAGTATAGTAGTAGCACTATAGTAGTATTAGTAGTAGAGTAGACGCACTATAGCTGTATTAAAAGCTTAGTAGTAGCACTATAGTAGTATAGTATCAGCACTACAGTACCATTAGTAATAAAGTAGTAGCACTACTATAGTAGTATTGGTTTTTATTGTGGTAGCATTATAGTAGTATTACTATTTCTATAGCAGCGGTAGGCAAGTGGTTGTTTGTTAGTAGTAAAGTAGTACTACTAGTGGTAGTACTACAACAAGTAGTAGTAGGTAAGGTAGTGTAGAAGAAGGTAGTAGTACTCACCCCTCCCCCCTCCCCTAGTCATCCCCTGGTCGGTGCTTGTTTCTGCCCGCGCGATACATCGAGAACGATTTAAGATGCGGGCTGATAACGATCGTTCTCGACAGTTACTATGAAAAGGGGGGATTGAACGCCCTTACCTCTGTGTTTGTATGCCTAGGTAGATGTACGCAGGAGCGACGCAGTGTAAGCCTGTTACGCGAAACGTCCACAGAAGATGGATTTTTAAGCCCGTCTTGACTTGACTTCTAATTA
>NW_026269634.1:10053-10485 GCF_000697945.3 Frankliniella occidentalis | reverse complement strand
AAGACCCCTTAATGGGTAGCGGACAGTGAAAAAGTGCTACGCGCGGAAAGTGTTAACTCGCGCTTACATGCAGAAATCCGTTAGAGTTCTGCCAAAACTGTTACTGTATAATAGAGTGGGTCGCAGGAAAAGGATTTTGGAAATTGAAAACGTAATAGTGCGGAAAAGTTGCCCTGTCTGATGACAAACTCAACGCATTTTAATTTTTTGAGATCGGATAATATTTTCCGAACCCCCAGAGCGTTTTAAGTTTTGCATTGTTCTCTCACGAGCAAAAAGGTCAAAAAGTAAAAGTTCTCATTTTTGGATGTCCAGCAACAAAATTTCGAAAACGAACCTCAGAAATGCAATCTACGCGAAAAAACGCGTTTAGCGATGTGCCACACTTGAAATTTGACTGAAGGGTTTAGTCGGTCGTAAGTGCAAATTTAG
>NW_026269634.1:4860-5168 GCF_000697945.3 Frankliniella occidentalis | reverse complement strand
AGAAATGGGAAAGGAAGAGGGGGTTAAGGAAGAGCAGCTCGATAGTCCGCTTGGCACGCATTTGCGTGCGTGAGCGCCGTGCCCCGGCCGGCACTGGCAGTGTGCCCTCGCGGCCCAGTGCATGTGCACGTGAATGCAATTTTCACCTTCGCTGTTCAGGCTGCCTCACAGACCCCTTACTTTACTTTAGCTAACTGCACCGCATTCACGAGGGTGGGCGCGTTGCCTACTCGCTAGGCAAAATACAGCCCCCTCCCCCCAAAAGTATACGGGGTCTATGGGACACCCTGTAAACAACTAACAAAGCT
>NW_026269634.1:0-440 GCF_000697945.3 Frankliniella occidentalis | reverse complement strand
CAACAATAACGGTAATGACAAGATGCAAAAATGGTCAGGCGTATTATTTCTAAACGCAAAAGCGGGTCAAAACCATAACTACTAAATATTACATTGCACCTAAATTTTTCTAATCGCAAAAGCAGGTCAAAACCATAACTGCCAAATATTACATTGCACCTAAATTTTTAAGTATAGCTTCTTTGAGCTGCTGCTGCGCACACTGGAAACGCAAGTGTGTGAAAGTCGCTCACTTATAGGAGTTTGAATAACAATTCGTACACTTAGTGGTGTAAAGGTGTGAATTTTTTATAGAAAATTCACACGTTTAGCCCCTGAAGTGTGCGAATAGTTATTCACACTCCTACAAGTGAGCGACATTCACACACTTGCGTTTCCAGAGCAACAGGGAATGACAACACAACCACCGCTTTGTAGGAAAAATATGAGCAGTTGAATAT
>NW_026269633.1:13227-15741 GCF_000697945.3 Frankliniella occidentalis | reverse complement strand
GGGCATAGCGCGGCAGTGCACGGAACCAGTTCCTGAACACACCCGCCCGCCCTGCCACCGCCATCTTTCAACATGGCGGACGCGACATCTAGATGGCGCTCCGCTCCGCGCTGCTCGGGTAAGGCACATGGGGCGACATTATTGTCCTTAGAGGCTAATTGAGAGCGGCGTGATGTTCTCTTTTGTGTGAGATATTCTCGGCGGATAGCCTCCGCCGTGGCGGCCGCGGCCTCACCGCACCAGCACCGCCGCCGACAGACAGAGATCTTAATTTGCTCCTCGGATGTGTGGAGCTACGCGATAAGTGGCCAGTTAGGGTCACCGCGCGGACACTAAAGCTGCCGCACCGCGCGGCCGTGTGTGTGTGTGTGTGTGTGTGTGTGTGACGGCCGCTTTTGACAGCCGCCTTCTTGGCTCGGGAATCAGGGCGGGCACATCTTCACTGGGTCAGACGTCACCCTCCGCCGTCCCGGACGTACAGTACGTGCGCTGCCTGCCGCCGCTGCCGCGCGCCCGGAGCACATGAACATGACCGCGCGGGGTATGAACGTGAGGGCGGTGAAACGGCCATTTCCAGATCACGTTTGACTTTGCGCCGACGAAGACACGACGACGACGACGACGCGCACCGCGGGCGCATAAGCTACGCAAAAAGGGGGCGGGGTATGGGGGAGAAGAAGGGGTGGAGGTGCTCCGTAAAGAGAACGGTCAAGTCGTGTCGGCTTTGGCGTCTCCCACGGTGACGACCGGAGCACCGCGACGTCGTCCTCGGCGGTGGTGGTGGTTCACGTTGCGATCATCGCCAACGGCGTCTCGCCCAGTAATGATCTCCGACAACAACAACTGGAAACACAAATCTACTGTGAAATCGTGGAGACGTGTGTCTCTGCAGCGCCGCGCTGTCGTCCGCGTCCCGTCCCGCCCGTCTCTGCGGCGACACGGTGGTGACAGCGACACCCCGCCCGGCCAGTTCGGTCCGCTCCGCCGCCGTTCCGGCCGGCTAGTTTGCGCGACCGGCCGCCGCCGCCGCGCCAGGGCGCGCCACGGTCGCGGTGCGCCGCTGCTGACCCTCCGCGACGACGATTTATCACTCCGCCTCCCGGACACACGGCCGAGGCCCGGCCACGGCGGCGCGGCTCAATTTTTCATCGGACGTCCGAGTTGAGAAACTATCAATGCAAAAGGGACTGCTCGTTGCGACACCGAAGGGGTTGTCGGGGTGGGCCGGCCCCGGGGTGACCGTTCCGCTCCAGAAGGGTTGCGTCCGAAGGCGGCCACGCGGAGTCTCACGACGCCGATAGACTCCGCGGTCGGCGAAGAGTTCCGGACGCGCGCTCGAGGAGGGGCCCGCTCCTGCTGTGGCGGCAGGCGGTGAGTTCGCCGACGACAACGTGAACGTGGGCTGGTCTTGACGCGTCCGACGATTGGGCAGGATAGAGAGAGAGAGGGAGACACAGTCAGACGGACTTGGGGGGTGTTGAAATCGGTTGGCGAGATGTTCCCAACAACCCTCTCACTTGCCCCCCCCCCCCTCTCGCCTCTCACCGTCCGTTCCTCAAGTCCCCCGCTTAATAGTCACACGCTCCATTAGCGAGTGTGCATGATTTGTTTCGAATGCGCGGGAGCAGAGGAGGAAAGAGATGGCGCAGGAAGACGTTTCTATTTTTTTTTCACCCGCCCATAGGAGAGAGGAAGCTGGATGTTGTGGGTGAAATATGACGTGCGTGTCATCAACGTTGCGATTTCACGGGGACTTATTTGCATCGCATTGCATTCGGTCCGATAAAGACGGCCGGCGGTATACACGAGCGAGTTTGGCGAGTTGCTCGCTCTTGTTACTGTTGCTGCTGCTGCTGTCGTTGTTCCCAGTTGATAAGCGGTAACATCACTGTTTGTGGGGGTGGCCGGTGTGGGCCGGTGCTGCTGCCCAACCCTTCCTCGCCCGCCTTTCGGCAGCCATCATTCTTCAGGGCGACTTTCGCACACCTCCGCTGCTCGCTGCCCCCCCCCCCCTCTCCATCTCCCGCGCACCGAGCCCAAGATTGATTATTCCTTGGCCCTCCCCGCAATATGATGCTAAAACCGAGAGCGCGCGGGTCTTGCAGTGGCCAGCCTGGTCATTACTCAATTTATCATGCAGCACAACGTACGTAGTGGTACACGCACTCCCGGGCCCAGCCTGCCTATACTAATCCCTCACCCACTCTCTCTCTCCGTATCTCTCTGTCTCTTTCTCTCTCTCTCGCCGGCTCACATCTGCATCCGCACCGGTCCACCCCGTCTCGCCCGTGATCACAACCCTTTGGACGGACGGGTCCAGCAGCAGCAGCAGCGGCGGCTCTCTCCTTTCGCCCAGCATCCTTATTCTCGGACCAAATTAAATGATTAATTGATTCGAGAATAGCGTGTGGACCACAGCGCCCACACACACACGTCGGCAGACGAGGGAGGCGGAGGAGGAGGCGGGGGGCGGGGGAAGTTTAGATTATGCGGTCAAGGGGTAGCGCGCCCGCC
>NW_026269633.1:4984-12589 GCF_000697945.3 Frankliniella occidentalis | reverse complement strand
GGGGGGAGAGGCGGCGGTGGTGGACATCCTCGCGAACGACATGACGGCCGTGACGTGTGTGCGTATCCCGAAATTAATGTTGCAATCCGAATTGCTCGCCAGGCAGCAGCGGCGTCGGCGCTATGACGGTCCGTCTCAGATGTCCACGATAGTCTGGTCGGCAACGATTAATGTTTTTGCTCGGGGGCGGAAGCACGAGTGGTTTGCAGGGCGAGAGAGATCGATCCGGGCGGCTGCTGTGCAGCGGCGGCGAGCAGGGCGGCGGGCGGCCGACCAGGCCGACCACTGTCAGCCCGCGACCCTCCTCGTGGACCACAAAGACGCTCACGCTCAAATCCCAACCCTTCTCAATACCGCCCTACAAAGCCCGCTTACTTATCCACAATGGTTAGCATTATGCGTGAGGCCTTGCCCTGTGGGGCGCGGCGCGGCGGGGCGGGGGCACCGCAGGCGAGTCATAAGGAGGGGCCCCTCCAGGCCGGAGGCTTCAGGCCCCACGAGGGGTTCTGGAAGCGCGCTGGGCCGTGGACTGGACGGTCTTTGTCTCTGCCCGATGTCCACGTCGGCCGCCCCCCGCCCCGCCCCCGCCCCACACGGACCCCGACGGGAACAATGAAAGGGTTTTCACTATTGCCGCTCGGCCACAGCCCCGCCCCCGCGCCGCCCCCGCGGGACGTGCGGGGTCGTCGGGCGGGTCGGGCCCCAGAAGAAGACGTCCAAATATGAGAAATCGTCGCTGATGCGAAACACCGGGAGCCTCGGCGGCGGCACTACCCTACACACACAGCAGCGGTGCTCCTTTGTGCGGCCGAGACGGTCATATCTCTGAACGATAATAGGGGAAGCTCACTCCAGGACGACGACGACGACGACGACGACGACGACCTTAGCGCCCCGAGCGGACATTTAGCACAATCGCGCACCTGATCTTAGTTTCTTCCTCCCAGAGGAGGAGGGCGCCCGTCCGCCCGTCCGTGCGTCCTGCGCTCGCACGTGCGCGCGCGCGAGGCGTATGACCCGCAGACCAGGCCGCCAGATTGTAATGACGATGGTAATCATCGCGACGACAGGAGGCTCGCGGAAGTGTCGCCCCGCCCCGTCCCGTCCGGGCCCCGTCCGGCAGCAGGGCGAGCAGCGGCGGCGAGCCGAGCGCGACACGATAAGAGTCGCTTTAATGAAGTCGCACAACTCGCGCGAGAGCGAGGCAAGCCTGACGTTTTAATTTTTCGGTTTGCGGCTTCCATTTTCCCTCCTCCTGCTTCCCCTGCGGCGGCGGTCCCCGGGGGTCACTCTCCCGCACGACGCCCCGCCCGGCCCGGCGGCCCCGCGGCGGGTAGCTCGACGGAATGCTCATTCAAAACTGTGTGACATTCCGTCAATGCGGGAGGCGCCGCGGCGCACCGTCACGCAGCCCGTCTCCCTCACTCGTATTGTCACACAGTCGTCACTTGTACATTTTTAGAGCAGCGGACAGAGTGGGGACACATATAAAGAAACGTGCGTCGCGCGGCCGGCGTGTGTTTTCGCAAGGAGAATATTGCCCAAACGATCATCGTGCGCGGTAGACAATGGGCGACAACGCCACGCCAGTCCGCGCCCCGCCCCGCCCCGCCTAGTGGCTCGCGTGTCACCCTGCAGGCCGCCCCGCCCCGCCCCGCCCTCCTAGACGTGTCTCTCGCCTCGTCGCGGTCCCGTTCGCCACTCCGCACCCGGCTCCACCTAGGCTCCCTGCCCTGGCTCTGCCCTGGCTCTGCCCGGCCGCGCGGCCGGTCACGCCACCCGCGGATAACAGTTACGCACAATGTTTCCTGCTGCTCGGGGGGACCCGCCGAGGACCTCCGCACACGATGACAAAAGAGAGGATACACATAGCGCCACGGTGGCTGGTGCCGGCGGCGCCACACGCGGCCACCACCACGCCGTCATGAAGGCGCGGGGATAAAGGACGATGAGTTTGCGGCGCACGAGACCCCCGCTGAAGTGCCTGTTGCTCTGGAAGTGCTGCTGCTGAAAGTGTCGTTGAGTGACGAAACGTCTTCGACGCGGTGACTGTGACTCGCACACACATGTCGTGTCGCCCGTCGTCTTCCTGGACCCTGGACGGCGAGGCAGAACGTTCACCCACCACCCGTGCACGTGTGATTTGCACCGGACTTTTGTATAATTTCCATGTTTACATCAGCGAGGCAAGAGAGAGGGTGCGCTTGTGGAGCAAGAGAGAGAGAAAGAGAGAGACGGCCGTCGTCAACGGCCACCCTGCGCCGCCTCCAGAGACGGCCCGGCGCGGCGGCGGCGCCGGAGCGCGGCAGAGTACAGGTGCGAGGAGGTAGGCTCGCCACGCCCCGGCGGGATTGGGTGACGCGTACGTTAACCGCGCACACTACTTCCCGTCATGTCTTACAACCTGTTTGTTGCACGCCACACGACGTCAAGTGCAGCGCGGCGCATTGCGCGGCGGCGTGGCGGGGCGGGGAAGGGGGGGGGGGCGTCCTGGACACTGGGGAGCACGTCCCCGTCGACAGCACCAAGAAAAGACACGGCTGGGTACGCGCGCGCGGTTCAACAAACTCATCCGCACCTGCTGACAGAGCGCACGCGGGCTTTTGAAACACGGGTCTTGCAGGTCGCCCCCCCCCCCCTCTCCTCTCTGCTCCCCCATCATGCAAGGAAGGGTGCTGTCGGGAGCGAGCAGGTGACGGTGACCTCCTCCTCTGCACGCAGATCATTCGTTGTACAGGGCAGAGCATGGGACCGATATCATTCGACAGAACGGTACCCCACCACCATCCAAAGACACTGACTAAACCCTCGTCGGCAGCGGCGGCTTCGGCGCCGTCACAGAAAGGGCGGTGGATCCTATGCGCGCGAAGAAGACGACGCCCTGCATGTCGTCGTGGAGCCGGAGGACAAAGGCGCCGCCGCCGACTCCTTAGGTATTCAGGCCGGCGTGCTGCGCCGCGGCCCGACTCTGCTTTTATTATTAGGGGCATATCGCACGGGGTAACGAGTGCCGCGCGGAGAGCCCGGCGCAGCCCGGCGCAGCCCTGCCTAGGGCCGAATGTATCAAGATGTCGCGTCCGCCGTGTCGGGAGCGCTGCTTTGCTCTTTACGGGGCGCACGTGGATCGTGTGGTTGGTACCCACAGCGCGCTCTGCCGACACAGAAAGAAAGCTTTTTCCCATGGGTGACCGGACCGGCGAGGAGGGAGGCGCGGGCCAGGTGAGCCGCGGCGGTCCTGCCCGCTGCGGCCGCGGCGGCCCGCCCGCCCGGCCAGCCTGACGCTCGGAACGTGCTCGACTTTCCTATTAACTTGTTCCACATTTTTCAATTGGACTGATTGAGCCATGTCGACGGATGTTGTAATATGTCGAGCAGGCTGTGGGCAGCCCGTGCTGGGCGGGGCCCGGGCGGAGGAGCCCCGACGAGCAGCCTCCTCGGCCGCCGCGCCGGCCGGCCGGCGTCTTCGTGGGCGTTTTGGAGGCTCCGCGAGGAGCGCGCCACGCCCCGCCACGCCCGGCCTGCTCTCATGTTACATTAGGCCACATGGAATTCTCTTGTCCGATCTAATGGCCACCATTTATACGAAAATGGACAACTTTTGGGATCGGATTTGAGCCGCGTGATGTGGCCGGCCCGGCCGCCGCCCACACACACTCAGGCAGGCAACCTCTTTCTCTCTCTCTCTCGCCCTCGCTCAGCCGGACGCAAGGTCGGGTCGCGCGCATCCGCATGGGAACCGTGTCGTTGAGCGACTGCACGAAGACGCGTTCAATCGCTTCCGGAAGGCGAAATAAAAACTTTTGCGGCGCTCGAGCTGCGCCGAGCTGCGCCCAGCTACAAAGCGATGGCGATAAGGCTTTGCCCGCCGCTCATAAAGGCAACAACGATGGCAATTATCTCAGGAAAATGGCAAATGTGTGTATCTCCATCCGAGAGTGCAGCAGTAGTGAGTGCATGCATCAAGATTGTCCACTTTGTAGCGCGTCTGAAGACTCTCCCGCCGACGCCGGGGGGAGGGAGACCCGTTTGGACGCGGGCGGCCAAGAACAGCAGAGAAAGAGAGGGAAATAAGAGAGCGAGAGGAGGAAATTGGAGAGCGAATGGCTCCGGCTGGAGGCGGCCTTCCGTTCACGAAGAGAGGAAGCTGCAGCAGCAGCAGCCGTGGCGCGATGTGTTTGATAGAATATGCCTGTTTTAGACATGCGCTCCCGGCTTCCTGTGGACGTGCCGCCCGCGCCCCGGCGCCGCGCCAAGCAAGCCGGGACAGCGCCGGATGAAAGCAAGTGAGGCAATGGGGCGTTGATTGTCAAGAAAACGATTGGATTTTGAAATTGTTCCTCCCCGGTGTAGGGAAAAAAAGGTAAAAATATATCCATCTCGATGCGGCAGGTACGATTTCGTGTGCGTGGGTGGAGTGTTGTGTGCCGCTGCTGCTACCCGACAGTGATCGAGTGCGTATCTCGGTGATTATTTCCACTCTCTTCGCCCAGCTCGCCGTCTCACTCCCTCTCGTATTGACTCATTTGTAACTGTAGCCGGTGCTCCTTTGTTTCTCCGCTCGACCCCGACTATCGACGGGGATTAAGGACAGCTGAGGTGTGCTCCGCCGCCGGCCTGGCCCCCGCGCCGCCCCCGAGGCCGTTTCAATCAAATTGGTAGCGGCCTGGCTTTAGCACGCCGCCCACGCCAGAGGACGAGCACGGGGTGCAAAGAGAAAAACGTCGAGATATCGAGCAAGTTCAATCGAAATCGTCAGGTGAAAACTACCTATAAAAACAAAATATTTGTTCGTTTCAATTAAGTTCTTCGGATCAATCGCCGGTATCACAATATATCCAGACATTTTCCAAAGCTGTACGTTTTACTTGACACATTCATTCACGAAGGATTTTCCCACACGTCGATTCGTCTACGGCCCATCAAAGTTCCCGATCATAAAGTTTGTATAATTCGTGACAAATGACTTCATAGACATGCGCCGCTAGCACCGCGCGCGTGCTGCTGCTGCTGGCTGCTTGAGTGTGCCGTCATGCAGGAGGCCCGTACGGCATCGCCTCTCTATGGACGGCCGACGACGGAAATCGGACGGCCGACGACGGAAATCGGACACCCTCCCCCATGAATGCGGCGCGCGGGCTGCGCGGGCTGGCGAGGGCGCGACCCCTGCCACCGGCGATGGGAGGTCATGGCGGTGTAAGACTAGCCGCGCGGCCAGGATGGTGGTGGCAAAGCCAGCCGGAGCGCCCCTCTCTCTGCTCGCCCTCCCGCGCCGAGCCTGGCCTCCTGGCCCCGCCACGCCCCGCCACGCCATCACCCGAGGGTGCCCCGCTGACGAATCGGCCCAAATTTATCAGTATTATCCTCGGCCCGCGCCGCGCCGCGCCACGCCGCCGGGGAGCATCACCCGCCGGGGCCCATCCGCTCCACGGCCACGCCCCGATCGCCTCTCCACTTCGGTTCGGGAGGCCCCGCGGGCCCGCGCGCCCCGCGCGTCCCGCACCAGCTGCTGATGGCGATGGCATGGACAATTTCTTTTTGTTTCGTTCTCCTTCCTGTCGCGGCCGTATCCCTGAGATATGGCGACCGACTAGCGCTGCACAGATAATCCCGGCGGGGGAGAGAGAGAGAAAGAGAGGGAGTCCGGGCTCCTGCTCCCGGCAGAAGCGGCGCCGCGCGAGAAACGATGCTCATTACTGGGAATTTCGAAAGAAAAGAGGGGCATCGCAATCCATCTGCGAATAGCCGGCCGTCAGTCGCGGCCGCGGCGGCGGGGATCGTGCCGCGCGCTATTCGCAGCTCTATAAAGCGGCGGAGCGCATCAAAACGGAAGGATCGTATCGGACCATCGCGTCGTGCGGCACCGGGATGATCGCCCGCCACGCCCCGCCACCGGAGGAGAGCCGCATCAGCAGGAATCCGACCAAAATAACCGAATAATAATGAAACGCAATTATCCCGAGGGGGCCCTGGAGCCTGCCCGGGCCCGGCCTTTGGCGCCGGCCTGTACCGCAGCGGAGTGGCGGGCGGCCCCGGCCAGGCCCCGGCCGGCAGGGCCCCGCTAGCCCTTGCAGTAATCACAAGCCCGGTAGCACAAGCCTCCCTGTGGTCAGCGGCCAGGCGGCCGACACACATGCTTTGTGGTCGAATCAGGCTGATCTGTGTTGATCACACAAGAAGGCAAAGCAGGGAAACTCACCAACTCACCGCGCCGAAGAGGCAGTAGTAGTAGCAGTTGCAGCAGCAGCCGTCGGAGGATGGGCGAGTGGAGAAATGTACCGTTGGTCAATCAATAGAGAAACCGTATGCAGCAGTCGTCGTCGGCACCCGACTGTTCACTGAAACACACGGATTAAAATGTGAGGTTATCCGTCCACCGCACGAGGTGTGAAACCGCACAGCTGGCGAGCGCTGCCGGCACTGCCCGCTCTCTGGCCGTGCGAACGACCGGCACGACACTGTCTGCGGCCAGAACTCTAATGAAATATCGGGGCGGCCACCAAAAATCACACCGCTGCGCTCTTTGCCACCGCAAAAGAAACAAAGCGTAACGAATATATCCCAAATACAGTCTCCGCCACAACCGAGTTTGCTTCCCAAAAAACATGCACCCCCCCCCCTTCCACACTCCCTCTCTCTTCCATCCGCCTAGCGAGAGTAATTTTTCTGTGGTAATGAAAGATCGGTCAACATGGTCGCCGCGCGCGGCACGCTGCGGACCGCGATGGGCCATGGGCGCGCCGCCGTGCGGTCAAAAAGTTGTTTCAAAACGTGGAAACGGAAAGGTAAATACAAGAGACGCGGTCCAAAAGACGGACCCAACGGCCCCAGGAACCGCCACCACCGCGCCGTACCGCAGCCGGGCCGTCCCTCTGAAAATCAACTACTGTCAGCAATGGAAAGGACTATGAGAACCTACCTTCTCGCTGCTCTAGCTGTATCGGACGCAGCACCGCGAGACTCGCGCTTGTACTCTCACATTCCTGCACACGTCGATAGTATGCGCCGATGAACGACGGCGCACCGCCGAGCGTCGCTTTAGCTTCGCCCACACGAAGCACGTCAGTTGCTAGTCGATGAGGAGAACTCTGTTCGGCGGTAGTGCCAGTGCCCTCTGTCTTTCCTCCGCGGGTGCGAGTGAGACGAGCGCTCATCCACTAATTGATACAAGACGTGCCGTACTGGGAACACCAGAGGGACGTGACGCCGGCGGACGCGTCTTCCTTTCACAACGCTAAACCCATCCATATATACTTTCCATTTCCATGTCTCCTTCCCCGTGCATTGCTCTTTGCTGTTGCACAACACCGTCAGCTACTGGATGCTGCGGAAATACAGCAATATCGCATGAGGTCAATGCGACAAAATCGTGTTAATATAAACCTTTGTCTAAATTTTCACTTGATACATAAACTTACATTTACCGGTGTCGTGAGGAGCTAACAACGGTGTTGCACTGACCACGTCGAAATAAAAGCCCCGCGTGCGCGCACGTGCACCGAGCACCCGGAGGTACCCGCGGGCATAGGGCTGGGCGGTTTTTCAATATATTGACCTCAATATCAATATTTTTAAATATTGAAACCAATATTTTGACATATTGAAGTT
>NW_026269633.1:0-2160 GCF_000697945.3 Frankliniella occidentalis | reverse complement strand
TCTCTCTCTCTCTCTCTCTCTCTCTCTCTCTCTCTCTCACATACACACATACTCACACACACATACTCACACACACACACACACACGCCGGGGTGAGGCTCAAGCTGAAGCACGGTGCGTGATGCACAGTGTGATCCCCCTATCCCCGCAGTTTGGATTTCCCTCTCGGTCTGGCCGTCGAAGTCTATTCCTCCCCATCTGCATACCAACACAATAAAGCTAACACAGAAATCGGAGGATCTTCGACATCCAAGTTAACGCTGTCATCTAACTCCCTGGGCGGCGGGGCCGAGGCGATAGGTCCCCCCACCCCCCTCTCTC
Source organism: Frankliniella occidentalis (assembly GCF_000697945.3). Classification (NCBI taxonomy): domain Eukaryota; kingdom Metazoa; phylum Arthropoda; class Insecta; order Thysanoptera; family Thripidae; genus Frankliniella; species Frankliniella occidentalis. The sequence continues at coordinate 1,839 of NW_026269633.1, read as the reverse complement.
CGCGCGGCCCAAACTGTCTCTCTCCGTCTCACTCTCGGCCTCTCCTCTCCGTCGCGCCCACACAGCAGGGGAGGGCTCCGCGCAGCGCGTCTCTCTCTCTCGCACACGGGTGTCCCAGCCGTGGCAATTGGTATGAGAATTTTATGGGTCGCTGGCTTATTTATTTGTTTTAGGCCGGGATATTTTAGATTCCTGATTTGTCGTATGACGTTTATTCGAACGGGCAGCCTATAAAAACAACAGTGGACGATACAGCTCAGTCAGCGCGCGTTCGGTTGTCACAGTTTATTACTTATAACCGATACCCGGCCGGCGCCCTCCCGTGGGAGGAGCAGCCGCTGCGGCAGCCGGGACCCCGAACGGCACCGCGAGCACTCGCACATTCCTGCAACTTTGCATCGCCACGAACGGCAAGGCGTTTGGCCCACCTCGCTCACTCTCCCTCTCTCACGCTCCTTGTCCCACACAAAAAGCGACGGGGGACAAAACAAACCAAACAAAATAAAAAACTGAGGAGAGAAAGAGAAGAACCGCCACACAACCAGTTGATCAATCTGATGACGGCGGTCCGTGTCGCTGGGCGCCCGGGTCCTAACTGCCAATAACATATCTCTGAAACGTGATCTGTTGGTGACTCAGCCCGCACCACGGCCATGACTGCCACCGGTGACGTATCGACGTTTGCAGAAACACGACGCGCCGCAGCACCACGCCGGCGCGCCAACCGGCCGACGTGAAAGGAACAACGTCTCACCTCGCCGTCGATCCGACGTCAAGCCGCGGGCCCCGGAGGCGGAGGCGCGAGGAGCAGGTCTTCCGATCATATTTCGTGTCCCAGTGTTGGCAGCGCCTCGCCCGTCGCTTATTTACACACCGTCGTGGGCCTTTATGGACACTCGTTTTCTATTCGTTCGATGATCGTCACTGTAACTGTTTGGTGGCGGAGAAGGCCAGGCACAGGCCTCGTGGTGTGTGTCCGCAGCGTCGTCACACTCTTCACGACCACGACGGTGGGATGGGGGGTCATCGACGACGACGCTTCGAAAACTCGAATTCAAAAGGAGGACGGCATCGTTTATACCCCCCTCCCCCCTTCTTTCTCTCTCTCCCTGCCGCACGGTACCCGCTCTCCGATCACAACGACACCTGCTATTATCACCGGCCAACTCTCCGTTCGCTGCCGCGGCCGGTCCGCACACCTGCCTCCCCCCCCCCCTCCCCCTCATCAAGGTGACCATTTAGCGTGCTTACACCATTAGGGTGCGTCGCGATGCGTTCATTATGTTCCTTCCTCCTCGATGGAACGGAAGTTGAAAGGATATCCTACACGGAAAAAAAAGTTTAGTTGGGACAGCTAACATGTCAGTTGCTAGCGGTCCAGCGAACACGTTAGTTGTCGTAACTGACGGATAGTGTTTGAAGCAGCTGGTGCAAGGTTTCATAACTGCAAGGTACCCGGTGAACTGCCACAACACCACCATCACTGTAGCGGAAACCAAAGCTACGGAGTTGTGAGAAGCGATCAATGGGCTTTACTACAACGAGTAATCTTAAGTGGCGTAACACATCATTTTGTGGCGGTAACTAAAAGCGTTTAGATGCGGTACGATGCGGAGCGCCGAATAGGTAGGCAACGTGGTGGACGTAGCTGGTGGGCGGGGGTGCCTACCCTTCGCCCGTCAGGCGCTTTCAGGTAGATTTTTCTCAAAACTCTCAATAAAAGTCAAAATTGAACTTGATTTTGTTTATTGACACATTCGTGCATAGATGTACTTGCCCACATAAACAAAATTCATCATAACATAATTTAAACATTAACAAAACTTACAAGTTTAACCA
>NW_026269632.1:10430-10683 GCF_000697945.3 Frankliniella occidentalis | reverse complement strand
CTGTCTGTCTGTCTGTCCGTCTGTCCGTTCCCCAAGAAGGACGTGAGCTAGAGGTCTGAAATTTTCAGGTTATTATTGTTGTCACTTCTGGACAACGAAACGGTTGGTGCAAATCCTGGCAACCACCCCTGAGTGGGTCTGAGTGGGTATCAAAGAAATAGGGGTTGGTCCAAGAAGTGGAAAAAAAATATTTTTTTTATTGTCTCCCAAGGGGTAACTCGTGAAAGTAGAGTCCTCTGGGCGAAAATTTCGT
>NW_026269632.1:5199-5789 GCF_000697945.3 Frankliniella occidentalis | reverse complement strand
TTGTTGAGAGCAGCACGGGATTCTTCTCTCCGCGGATGAAAGGCCATAGCCAGTGCCGGGCGGGCGGACACCGCGGCGTGGCGTAGCGTGGCGTAGCGTGGCGTAGCGTGGTGTAGCGTGGCGTAGCGTGGCGTAGCGTGGCGTCTGCTACCAGCAGCTAGCACCTTATCATGCCACTCGGGAAAATCATCCGCCCAAGGTCGGAAGGGAAGAGGGGGAGAGGACCCTTACATGGTTTACAACCCGAGCTGTTTTGATTTCGATATCTTCCGCTACGCACATGCCCTCGCACGCGCACAGTGATCGACCCTCACTCCCTCATCGCCCGTCCGCCCGCGCCCGCACGAACGCACTCGCAGGCACACGCACGCACACACTCACACGGGGTTTAAAACTTCCAACCACACCTGCAGAAGCGCCTGCCTGCAGCCCGTGACTGATCTCACCACATCAGTCCTAGCTATCCTTCTCCAACCTCCAGCCAGCAGCTTTGCAGCACAAGTCTCTATCTCCTCTCCCTCTCTCTCTCACTCACTCACTTTCACACGCACGCACTGGCGCACTGGTAAAACAAGTGTTTAATGTTACAC
>NW_026269632.1:0-351 GCF_000697945.3 Frankliniella occidentalis | reverse complement strand
TTCGTGAGATATCGCGAAGCCTGTTACGCGAGACGTGGTCTGGCGTACATCTACCTAGTAGGTAATCTTCGGCAATTATTGGGGAATCTTTACAATTCGGCAATCCGGTGTACACATTTCTGTGGAGTAAGGGTTTTTAGTGTGTGTCGACCTCCGCGAGAGCAAGCACGGTGGCCGCATCTACAGAGGGGCAATTATAAATTTAAGGAGGCGTCATCATTTAGGATTCCCATTGAATTGTCTTGGAGTTGCCCCTCTCTCCCCACCCCCCGTTTGGCTCGGACATCGGCTTATACGCGGCGCCCCGGAGGGGCTGTACCAACACTGGATGATGTAAACCTTGTCGATACA
>NW_026269631.1:6613-7087 GCF_000697945.3 Frankliniella occidentalis | reverse complement strand
GTCGCCATCCCGACCCTCGTCTCGACTCCTCTCGGGTGGCAACTTGCGGATGATGCGTCCTCTGGAGCCTCCCTCTGGAGCGGCACGGCCAGCCCCGGGCCTAGCGGAGGCCAAGCACGCCGTCCCGAAGGACAGATTCCTGGCTTTCCACGCGACCGTCCCTTACATACAGGGGGCAGAATAACGAAACATACTCGTTGGTACTGTGACCTTTCTAGCGTATAGCTGTTTAGTCGGATTGGGCGAATGGCGCTTTGAGAGAGAGAGAGAGATACATGTTTACCCGGAAAAATGCAATCGTATCAATAAAGAGTACAGGGTGGTCCACAGACCCCTTCCTCTATTTTGCTTATACTGTGCCGGATGCAGGCGTGCGGGAGGGCTTCCCTGCCGTCCGAGCTGCCGTCGCTCACATCGGCGCCTTACGGCCCCGTGTGAGTATGCAACCCGTCAGCACGCCGGTATCCGGTACAG
>NW_026269631.1:4977-5427 GCF_000697945.3 Frankliniella occidentalis | reverse complement strand
CCGGGTGCCACACCACCGGGTGCCACACCACCGGGTGCCACACCACCGGGTCACCGGGGTGCCAAACCACCGGGTGCCACACCACCGGGTGCCGCACCAGCAGGTGCCGCCGTCCAGGTACCACCGGGAGCCACACCACCGAGTGCCACATCACTAGGTGCCACCGGTGCTACACCACCATGTGCCACTAGGTGCCACTGCCACCGGGCATCGCCAGGTGCTCCAGGGTGCCACCAGGCGCCACCACACCGACTGCCACCCCGCCGGTGGTCTTAAAGTTCCGTGCCGGCCGCGACTTGTGTGACGACGGGGCATGCCGCAGCTACGTGGGCGATGGCAATGGTAAGGGCATGGCCCACACCGCGCGGATGCATTTAATCTCTCAACAGATTGTACGGGGTGGCCCGCAGACCCCGGAATATTGCTTAGTTATACTGTACCACATGGGGC
>NW_026269631.1:0-502 GCF_000697945.3 Frankliniella occidentalis | reverse complement strand
AGAAGTGTCAGGTGCAGCTGCTAGACACTCCAAACCATCCTCCTCCTCCACGCTCTCCATCCTTGAAGTCACACCCCGGGGGCGCCCAGCAAGGTGAACTTGTGCGCATCGGATTACCGATGGGGTTGGCATGGATTCCATGGATTACCCTGTTAAAGACTATAAAATACAAGTTCTCGGATCACTGCACTGAAGAAGTTGCCAGCAACTACTTAATTTGATTGGGACTACCCTACCAAATTTGTGCATACCTAACAGCCCTGTTCTCGGCACACCGGCTGCAAGGGAGCGGGAGGATATTTTAGTTTCCAAAGCACTGTAGAATCCTCGCAAACATCGTGGCTGCGTTCCGTTGTAGTGAGAAGAAAATGACGCGCAATAATTGAGAGGAAATTTTTTTCGCAGGTCAACAAAGAAGCCAAATCATGATAACGCAAAAATTCTGCCTTTTCCACTTCTCACTAGGGTACTTTCGCATGGGAGAGTCCTTTTCAGCTTGTCC
>NW_026269630.1:5652-6441 GCF_000697945.3 Frankliniella occidentalis | reverse complement strand
AGAACCTCGATATCATGACAAGCTGAGACACGGGCTGCTTAACGCGCTCAAGCTACTCCGCGCCGAAGTTGCGCCAACGGTGTCTTCGATGGGAGTCACGTTGGCGCTCCGTGGGGTGTGCTGCTCTCTGGCGATTTAAGCAGACACCTCCGCATCGGCCCTGTGCTCGGCTCAGCTCGGCGGCGACCCGATCAGCGCCAGGCGAGCACAGAGCCCGGGCCACGGGCGGCGTGCTTAACTTGCTTAACTTCTGTTACAGACGTTAAGCACGTGGTTTTTGAATACGGGGCCACCGTAAGTACTCGGGTATGGTCAACGTAGACTCCGTTGCTTCGCCCCAGGTCGGCAAAATGGCAATGGAGGGCGTCAACCCTGGTCGTGCGCTGCCGTGTATACGCTATACGGGTCTTAAGGGTTCGAGGAGATAAGTTCTCAACATACCAGATGGCTGATTCACGCCGCGCACTTCTGTAGGTATGCTGTACCGCATGCATGCGGGCGGGCGGGCTTGCCTATCGCCCCTGTCCACGGCGCCTTACGAGCCGAGTGAGTAGGCAACCTGCCCGCACTCGTGCATGCGGTACAGCATAACTACAGAAGTGCGCGGCGTGAATCAGCCACCTGGTATATTGGATTTTCAAATTGGAAATTGCAACACAAATCTGTTTCGAATCTGTTTATCACGAGTTTCGCCCAGATCGTTCAATACGACATACGCGTTAAGCACAGCAGCACGACAGCGTATATTGAATTAATTGTGATATGTATATTGGTAATGAGAACCACTCA
>NW_026269630.1:5169-5602 GCF_000697945.3 Frankliniella occidentalis | reverse complement strand
CCCCCCCCTCCCCACCGTGTTCTCCGCGCCCCATGCGAGTCACGGAAATGACGCAAAGATGGAAGCTAGGGTGAGTGAAGGAGGAGCGACGTGTTTCTTACCGTAGGACGAGAAGAACATGTGCTCGCTGTTGTCCACCGGCCCCCAGTACTGGGGCGCCGCCGGGCCGCCGTTGAGGCCGCCGCCGCCGACGGCGCCGACGGCTGGGATCGCTCCGTGGGCCACCGCCCGCGGCCGCTGCTCCTCCTGGGGACAGAGAAGCAGGTCGTCGTCGTGACGGCGTGGGTGTCGGGGGTGGGTCTCCGGTGGTGCAGCGCCCCTGCGGGCCGTAGGGTAGGCCGGCCGCTCCGCACGGCCGCGCGCCGCCTGCCTACCGCGGCCCCGGGGCTGGGGAGCCAAACGTCCCGCAGGCGTCCCGCAGGCGTCCCGCAGG
>NW_026269630.1:0-424 GCF_000697945.3 Frankliniella occidentalis | reverse complement strand
GGCCTTCATGCATAGCGTATTGACGGCGACCCACATCCGTCACTAAAAACGAAACGAGGACACGACCGAGCACGTCACCGATATAGTACCAGATATACTCGCGTACACCCCTGCTGCGCGAAAATTTCGCATTTCGTGTGGGTGTTTTAGCATACATCCTGCAAACAAACTTCAAATGACTCCCCCTGTTTATCGACGAATGTTTGAAAACAACAACTCATTCCATCATCGTTATTGTCTGTAACTAATTACGACTGGTTCGCGATCTTTGTGTGGGGCATCCTTTCTTCTCCTTCCACGGTGAGCAGAGCCCAGCACTTCGGCAGGCGCAGCGACGGCCCCTCCGAGGAGGGCCTATTCAAACCAGGTGCGTGATAGATCGAACGCAAACACGGACGGGCCTGTCTACCCCCTCCCCCCCCCC
>NW_026269629.1:18228-19132 GCF_000697945.3 Frankliniella occidentalis | reverse complement strand
CCCCCGCCTCCCCCGCCGGCCGGCCGGCTCTACCTGCTGCATCCTCCGGCCCCTCGGGCTCGGCGAGCAGGATGGAGGCGGGCCGGCTGGAAGCGCCCCGCCCCGCCCGGGCTGGCAACGCTGCGCCCGCCGTAGGCTCCGTAGGCTCCACCACAGGGCACCACAGGCTGCAGCGACGCTCCACACGCCCGCGCACAACCGCCCCCTGGAAGGGCTGCCATGAGCTGAGCCGGGCCGGGCGACATCCCCGGGGGGTGTCGCTGGGGGACGCAGGAGGAGCAGGGCGATAAGAGGCGCCCTCCCGATCCTGGGGTGAACGAGACCCCCATCAGCCTCAGCCACCGGAAGTGACGCGGGGCGGCGGCGCATCTCATGGGTGGTGCGTGCGTATCCCGTACGGTGCACGACGGCGGCGTGCAGCCGTGGGTGCAACCACCCCCTATATCCCCCCGGTCATTCCCCTTGGAGGTGCAGCCCACCCTCCGCCCTGATTGACTCGACTACAACAACAATGACGTCGGGTTGTATAGCCTTTCCAACGACATGGGCGCCGCTTCCTGCCGCCGGCACTGAGGCGTGGCGCGGCTGACTCTGCGTGGAGTGGAAGGTGGAAGGGCTGGTGACGGGACGGGACGGGGCGGTCGGTTGTTTTCTGGCTCGCTTCCAGACGAGGGCCGCGCGACGGTGTCGCCCCTGCTGCCTCAGCCCCGCCGCGCCGCGTGCATCGACAAGCGAGTCCAGCGGATGTCGCGACGCGTGCCGTCGCCCCCCTCGCGGTCGGCACCCTGCGCTGCGCCGCTCTGCGCCCTCGGGTACTTGTCACGACGGGCCGGGGCCCCTGCGACGTATGCACAGCGCCCATCCCCGGCCGCCCCACTCGGGCCCAGGGCGACACAGCCCCCCC
>NW_026269629.1:8818-10078 GCF_000697945.3 Frankliniella occidentalis | reverse complement strand
GTTCTGCGGCGGAGCGAGAGAGAAGGAGGAAAGGCACTGAGAGACACAGAGAGAGACGAAGAGACAGAGAAGTTTCATGCCCGTTCCCTTCACCGGGCGCTGGTCGGAGGGCCGTTGGTCGAGCCGTCCGTGCCCGGGCCGCTCCCGTATCCACGGCCTCTCTCTTCCCCGCGCGCAGAGAGTGGTGCTGGTGCGACAACCCCACCGTGACGCCCTGTTGTAACGGCCGGCGCTCACCCGAGCGTCCCCGCCGGGACTGTCGCGTCGCCCTGGCTGGACGCATCAGGTGGTGGTGTGCGGCACGGCATTGAGGTCTCTCTCCGGCTCCGGGGGGGAGGGCTGGGCGCCGTGGCGGCGCGGCCGTCGGCGCTCGTTCAAGTCTCCGTCCGGGCCGGACAACAACTCTCGGCGGGGCGTCGCGCATCGCGTGCCTCTGCGCTCCGCTGCGCCGTGTGGAGGAGGACTAGAGGGAGAGTCGCGGGCGCTCACAGACGACCCATACGACCCGCGCACCTCGGCAAGCACCCTGCCCCGCCCGGTGCGAGGTGCGAGTGTCGAGGCGAGGCAGACACATAGAGAGGATACTGGTGAAGTGACGCTCGGAACTTTTAGGAAGACTAAAACCTGACGGCACATAATGTGCACGGCAGCGGCCCCGTGCTGCTTAGTCTATACTGTACCGCATTCAGGGGTGTGGGCGGGTTGCCTAATCGCTCGGCGCCACGAGGCATGGCGGTGGAGCGACAGTAGGCAAGCCCGCCCGCACGTCTGCATGCCGTATACCAGGACGGGTACCCAAGGGGCGCTCTGTGTGCCTGGCCGTTGGTGGGGCCGTCCGTATGTGGGGTTTCCCCGCTGTAAAGCTTCAAGCGAAAGAGGAAAAAGTGGGATGAACAACGAGGAATGAATTCGATTGGTAGAGCGGCCCCTATAATGCACACACGGGCATCGCCCCGCCGTCCGCCCTCATCGCGGGTCGAGGAAAAGAAATTAAAGAAAAATGTGACGACACGATGTGAAATAAGAGCACCGCCGCCTTGCCGGTCGGCTGGTGTGGGCCCTGCCGGTCCGGGAGACCTCGCCATGAATCATGGGCAGACGTGAGCGAGGCGTCGCTGGGCGTCGCCAGGCCAGGCCAGGCCAGGCGTCTGCTCGGGGCCGTCCCGGAGCCCTGGACACTCTCCAGTCGCCCGCCGGACAGGGCTGAGGCTGCGGTCCAGGTGGGAGGATCCAGCGCCGGGCCGGACGGGTGGGGAGGGG
>NW_026269629.1:0-507 GCF_000697945.3 Frankliniella occidentalis | reverse complement strand
TTGTTGCCGCTGCTTTTAGTTTTACTCTCGATAAGTGCGTCGGCCGGGATCAGCAGTTGCGTTGACCTCCCGCGGCCTTGAGGGGGGCAGTGCGAGTGCGGGCCGTACAGGACAAGGCTGGATGTATGGCTGGGAGCAGCGGGCTCCTCCTCCGAGCGCCACTCGCGGTGGAGGAGCGCGGAGGAGAAGCGCGTATAGAGGCCGTGCGGCTCCGGCAGAGAGCTAAAGGGACTGATCGTGCCTCCCCGACCCGCCCTACTGCGCCGTCCTTGAGCGTCGAATCATTGATTTACAGCACCGCCAGCTCCATTCCGCCAAACCTGCCGCGCAGCACTGGCTCCGCGGGGGCTCTGTGTCCGGGACGAGTGGTCAGTCAGGTCAGAGATGCTGCTGCAGCTGCACTCTCCTCGCACCCTCGGACCCTAGCACCGCCCTGCCACGCCCAGCCGTCTCAAGATAACAGCAGGTTTTCATTCATGTTTTTCTATGGCAGCCCCGCTCCCCCCC
>NW_026269628.1:5470-6028 GCF_000697945.3 Frankliniella occidentalis | reverse complement strand
TGAACCACACTCACCTCACCACTTAGAGTCACCGGGACGCGCCTGGACCTTTCTGCCGCTGTCCCTCTGGCAGTGGAACAAGACCCGTGCACCAGCGGTCTGCTGACCCTGCTGCTCAAGTTCTCTCGGCCACAGGGGTGCGGGATGCGCTTGCTGTTCGCCGCGTCTAGGCGTCTTCATCCTCCACTCCGTCACACGAGCTGCACAGAACCTCGGCCCTGGGCAGCACCCGCCGCAGCCGGTCGCGCTGCTCGTTGCATGGGGTTTTGCGGTGAGTTTTCTTCCCGCGCCGCAGCACGATTCTCCACAGCACCCGTAGGCCGCACTGTTTCAGCAGAGAGTGCAGGTCGCCGCAGCTCCAGGGCCAGTCCTTGTCCCCCGGCGTGCCCACCGTCAGGGTCAGTTCCTCCAGCGAGTGGGCGTGGGCCCGCAGCAGTGACTAGGTCGTTGAGCGGGGCAGGAGCCGCACACTGAGCCACTGCAGGCCGGCGTGTCCCGGCGGGAGCGCGGGCAGCACGGGGGGCAGCGCGTCCAGGACCCTACCACTACACCACACGT
>NW_026269628.1:5161-5420 GCF_000697945.3 Frankliniella occidentalis | reverse complement strand
TCAGCAAAAACATCGAAACAGAAATACCACAGACAGTAAATGTCTAGTTATAAAACCACCATACAGCCTCATATTGCATTAATATATAAGTTATCTTCAAAGTCGTTTGTACTTATTGCACTGCAAAATGCTTGCCAAGAAAAGGTTTGTATTACAAACGATTTTCTTTTGCAGCTTTCTAAGAATTTTGAAGCGTTGTAATACGAACTAGTTCATGGCAATCTTTCAAACTATTTCTTTGAAATGCAAACACATTGTT
>NW_026269628.1:0-415 GCF_000697945.3 Frankliniella occidentalis | reverse complement strand
GAATGGTTTATACGCATAAGGCAGCATAAGGCAACTAAAATTCGCATTTAAGTTTGAACATATAATGCAGTCATAATGCAGTTCTGCCCCTCCTCCGCTCCGCGGCGCTGATATTGCAAAATTCGTCCAGTAAAGCCGATAACCCGGCCACAAGCGTGAATGAGGTACAGTTAAGCAAAACAAACAACAGTACGAGGTCTATGGGGCACATAACTACAAAATGACCCAGGGACTGTAGGACACCATGTACCGGGTGTTTCTACGAATGGGCTCCAGTTTTGCGGGATTACATACCCACTAGGGCTGCAGGGAGCACAGCTCCTTACGGACGAATAGAGTAGGCAAACCTACAAAACTGTAGCGCGCTCAAAGAAACACCCGCGCGAGGGGTGGTAGGTGAACAATCGACTTTAAG
>NW_026269627.1:6336-6870 GCF_000697945.3 Frankliniella occidentalis | reverse complement strand
TGCGCCGCAGGCCTAGCTATATGTGCGCCAGGCGCGTCGCAGCGTAACAGTGTTTCGTGAGATATCGCGAAGCCTGTTACGCGAGACGTGGTCTGCCGTGCATATAGCTAGTTTTTAAAGTGTGGTCAACACGATCCAAGTTCACGAGTTTGTTTGGTTTAAAGAAAAAGGTGAAGTCTTTTTTAGCCCGCCCTTCTGCTTTGAAAAAGCTATTCAGCGGGCTTATGCAAACGACCTCGTGTGTGTCGAGGCGTCCAGCACCCCCAGGCCCACCTCCCCAGGGCCGTTGGCCCCTCCAGTCTCCCCCGCTTCAAGTGAGAAGGCGCTCGACTTGGTAAGTTTGCGCAGGCGCCGGTATGTCATCTCGAGTAAGCGGGGTTTAACAGTGTGTCGTTGTGTTACAGCGTACTGAGACGGTCCGGCGAATGGCGGAAGCGGTGGCATTGGCAGCGCGCTGGGCTGCAGAACCAGCTGTAAGTGTGTTTTTTTTTTTTGGTTGTTGCCCGTGATAAAATGGATCCTGTGTTGATTGCT
>NW_026269627.1:5469-5751 GCF_000697945.3 Frankliniella occidentalis | reverse complement strand
AAAATTTTGTCCGTTTTGCTCTAGCTCCTACCGTTTGGGCGCTAGAGGGAGTTTCTATCACGAAAGTGGCCCAAAAATAAACATGTTAATTTTAGAAAATATTAGATGGTCTCCTAAGGGGTAACTTAAAAAAGTAGAGTCTATCGGGCGAAAATTTCGTCGTACGGCCCAAAACCGCAAAAGAGGTAAGAAACTTCCTCCCCCACCCCAAAAACGTTTCCTTAGCAGAAGGGTGGGTTGTAGTCGCGGTGTTTCACCGTTACATCCCTTTCTTGTGTCTAC
>NW_026269627.1:0-645 GCF_000697945.3 Frankliniella occidentalis | reverse complement strand
GTCCTAGACTTCAAAGTCCCGCCCCGCCCCGCCGCCCCCTCCGGTGGCTCGGCCGCGCACGCTCAGCCGCGCTAGGCCCCGCGGCCTCCGCCGGGCCCAAGTGCGGGTGGGCATGTTCATTAATGCTTTTCCGTAGTTCCGCGCCCGCCGCTAGGCAGCGCTGCTAGTCCCGCGGCGCTAGTTTAAAACGAGGCGCCGGCGGCCGGAGCGGCATCACTCAAGTCACCAGCTTCGTCTCGTGCACTTGCTCTCCAGTCGCAGTTCATCGGTCGGTGCTCCACGGTTCAAACAGTCTTTTTAAAGACTCGTCTTTCGAGACTCCCCAGTCTTTTTCAAGACTTCCTTCAACAAAGACACTCTTGCCTTTTTCAAGGCACCTTCAACAAAGACTAGACCTTTTTCAAGGCTATTCCCCCTGCCTTTCTTAAGGCATCCGCCTTACAACAAAGACATACCTGCCTTTATCAAGGCAATGGATTCCTTGGTCAAGGAGATCCTCCTGGAGTGGTCGGAGGGCTGCTTCTACGAGCAGCCGCTCATGGTGGAGGCGTTGCGGCATTGGCAACAAATGTGGCCTTGAGCCCGGACACTTTCGGTTGTTGCCTTCCTAGGGGCAACATTCACGATTTCTCACTGCCTGGGGAG
>NW_026269626.1:11223-12466 GCF_000697945.3 Frankliniella occidentalis | reverse complement strand
TAAAAAATTTCTTATTGAACATGCATTTTATGATATGGATGAATTTCTCTCAATGGCATAGATTGATGTGTTTTTGTGTATCTTTTGTGTATCTTTTATGACTATCTGTTGGCTTTGCAATCATTTGTACTGTCTGACTGTGAAACAATAAACTAAACTAAACTAAACGTCGGTCCGTGGGTACCAAGCACTACAGCAAAACCGAGTATGAAGCACCAAACCCAAAAGAGGGGGAGGGGGGGGGACGGTGCGACACAGAACACGTCCGACGCCTGCTGCAAATCCCCTTGGCCACCATGTCGTTCTCGATTCATGCCCGTCGCAGGGGCCGCGGGCACGCCGTTCTGCAGGAGCTTGTTGGGGGGCATGTCCGACTCGATTCGCGTCCGTCCGTCCGGGTGCGCGCAGGCTGGCGTGAAGTGAAGGTGTCGCAGCAGCAGACTCGAACACCACGACCGACCCACTGTAGTGCTCCTGCCGGCGGGTACCCCAGTCCACCGACGAGATGCACTTCTTGACCGTGACGGCGGCGGGCAAGAACTCGGGCCTACCACCAGAGCGTCGACAGCCGTGCTGATGTAGGTCCGACCCCGTCCGGCCGTGCTGCCTCGCCTCGATGACCACCTTCAGGGTCCATGTGCCGCGGCCGCGCGCCCTCGTCGCTCTGGTGTCCGGCGGCGGCGGCACGGGCCACGCGGGCAAGCTGCTGCTCGGGCACGCGCACAACCACCTCGGTCGCGAGGTGGCCCCGGCCACAAACAGAGGTAGACGCTTCTTGCGACGTGCACCACCCGTCCAGCATGGTGGGCCTCAGCGGGCTGCAGGGCAGCTGCAGGCGCTGGCCGGTAGCTTGGGCGCGAGCAGCACGCTTCACGTGCGCGAAGGAGGTCTCGTCGATCTGATCCGGTCGTGCGCTATGCAGGGCGGCTGGGGCCCATCGGTGTCCTCGGCGTCTAAAAAAGAATGGGGCGTTTGGCATGTTGGCGGCGGCTTCGGGAGGCGAGTTACGGGGGGGCCTAGCCCATCATGGCGACGGGACACCGAAGCCAGAGTTGTTGATAAGTAACAAAACCAACTTTGGACAGCCGCTGGACGAGACGTATCAGCGTCACCACGCTGATACTCGCGGTCCCGCCCCGCCTCGGCCGGGCACGCGCCTCGGCCAGGCACGCGCGCCGACGCCCGGCGCAGCACAGGGGCAACGCCTGAGATAGTTAGTTACGCGTGCCGATTGAGCGCACCA
>NW_026269626.1:8582-10568 GCF_000697945.3 Frankliniella occidentalis | reverse complement strand
GCGATGACTTACCTTGCGGGCTTTGGTTGTTGAGTTATCCACATTGGTGGCGGGCTGGAGCACAAAACTTGTTACAAACGAGGACGAGCGTGTCACATCTGCTGACCGTCCGCCGTCCTCAAGCTCCGCTCTCACTGCTCGACTGACGCGCGCCGGCGTCGGCACGCCACTGTTGCTGCTGTCTCTCTCGCTTTCCCACGCGAGGTGGCGCTACCTCTCGGTGACCGGATCAGGCGGGTCCGAGGGTGTCAAAGGGGTAGCCTACATATGAGGCGTATTCTGGTTCTTAGTTGCCGCCCGCAACACAGAGACCGCAAACGGCCTCACTCTCATGATGGAGTAAGCTTTGGTGAAGCCAGTGACACTGAGGCCAATCAGATTACCAAAAATCTAATGACGGGCTGTCTTTAGCTTCAACGGCTTCACCGAGTCTAAATCCATCAAGACGATCTCAGCAGAGTGCACTCCCACCTGGCTCCCAGCTGACCTGTCGCCGAAGGTAGCCGAAGCACTATGATGAGCGGGAAATCGACAAAATTGAGCCCGAATCCTTGGCGACGACCTCCTTGATGCCGAGGCCGTGGCGGGATCCAGCACGACGCCCGGCTGGATGGCCTCCCTGGTCAAGGTCACGGTCTTGACGGGCAGCTCGTGCAGCGGCGGGCTCGTTAGCGGAGGCCTTTGCCGGGGCTGAGCTGGAAGTGGGTAACAAAGAAATAATCGTTGGTCGAAAAGGCAGTAACAAAATACTTGTTTATGGTCGCCTATCCGTGAAACCCTCTTCATATGAGGTACATGCGAGTTCCAGGTATGTTTCATACATGTATACGTATGTAGCTTAAAACCGTACATCTGCGCAAACCACACAAGCGCGGTACGGTGGTGGTCTAGTAGTCAGCAAACCGGGTTCGCAATCCAAAGGATCCGGGTTCGATTCTCCACAATATCACAACGTGTCTTGGACGTCCGAAAACGTCCATTATTCGTCCAACGGCGTCCACGCACTTTAGCTGTGGACGTCCACAACGTTTTGACACGACGTATAAGACGTCCACCACATTCTTAGCGTCCAACAACGTCCGCTCCCGTCCAATCACATCTACCACGGAACGTCTGCACACTCGTCCAACACGTCCGCGAACGTCCAAGCAATATCGAGGACGTCTGACACGTCCAACGACGTCCGCGACGTTGAGGACGTCCTGCGCATCCAGGACATCCGTTAGGTGTGGAGCGCGTCCAACACGTCCAACGCACGTCCAGAACACGCCCGGACGTTGACATTCATCCGGCACGTCCACGAGCTGCCGCGGACGTCCAACGCACGTCCACAACACGTTCGGACGTCCACATGCATCCAGCACGTCCGCCAGCTGCTGTGGACGTCCACACACGTCCAACGCACGTCCACAACACGTACATCGAGATGTATTCTGGTACTCACCATACGACGTCAACCCTTCCATCCTGAACTATGCTTGTTGTAATGGATTTAAGATCGAGAGCGCCGAAATAGATGCTGTCGCCATCCCGCTCCCTCAAGAGCTACTTCAGTTATCTGTTAATAACAGCCAGTTCCTTCAAGGCACTATCCCAGTGTCTAAAATAAAAGGATACATTCCAACATCAGATGAAGACAACCGTCTCAATCTGCGTGAACGAATGCGACTTCGATACCCTCAACAAGGCGTATCCACCGCATTCCAGGACATGTCAAGAGTCGTCTTACCCGAATTTCAGACGCCGATGTCGCACCTCTTCCCTACCAGCTGCCCGGATTCACCAGATCCCGCAACCACCGCAACCCAGCAACAGCATTCACCTATGTCGTCATTTGTTTCATTTTGCAGTCAGCGTTTCCGTTGGTCGCTGTCGCTGACTTCCGTTACCATCCAGAGGTGTACCGGCATTTGACAAATGTTTCATAAAGCTTCTTCCCCCCAGTTGTGGAAATTACATTAGACAATATGGCTTTATATGTGGTAG
>NW_026269626.1:0-792 GCF_000697945.3 Frankliniella occidentalis | reverse complement strand
CCCCTCCCCTCCCCTCGCCTGCGTGGTCCAGCCGGCCGGAGGCTGGGCGGCGCTGGGCTCGGTCACTTTGACGGAGGAGCGGTGGCGAGCGGTTGCTCAGAGCGGGTTTGGATTGTCAACGCCAACTTTTGCAACACCTGTCGTGCCGGCGTACATTGTCCACCTTGATGCTCGGGTGTTGATTTCCGTGTGTCTGTGTGGCATCACGTGATATTCCTTTTGATTCACTCCTGATGGAGTTTCGACCCGTTTGGGTTCGTGCGCCTTGTGCGCCGCTGCGCTGCTGCAGCATGTCAGGCTAGAGGCCCTTGAGCTGGCCGTCCCGGTGATGGCGTCACCTCCACAACTGAGTCCGGATCGAGGCGCCGGGGCCCGCGGGGCCGGCGGTCCTCGTGGACTTTCGCAGCAATCTCTCTCTATAAAGTAAGCACCTCTCCCACTCCTCTGCCACCTGTTTTTGATGGTTTTAAACCTAGCATTGTGTTTGATCATGACTGTTTTCCGAGTGGGGCGTCACAGCCCACGTGGTCCTATGTGGCCTGATGTTTTGTAGTCCACATTTGGGACTCTTTGGGGCACTCTCGGTCGGGGGCGGCGCGGGGGGCCCGCGGTGGTCTAGGCTAAGTACGTCATGCCTCGTGGCGTACTCAGACTGCCGAGGGTCCCCCAGGGTTACTCCCGATCGTGAGGGTCCCTTGTGAGTTAGATTTTTTGTATAGCTTCGGCTTTTCTGCTTGGATCGGATAAACAGTATTTTCCAGTTTTGTGAAAGTTAGCTTCATGATTATGAGT
>NW_026269625.1:4996-10333 GCF_000697945.3 Frankliniella occidentalis | reverse complement strand
TAATCTTATAATCATTCTTATAATCTTATAATCATTCTTATAATCTCATAATCACGCTATAATCCTTATAATCTATACTCAAAAGTACACGGCTGAGGCGAGCTGCAGACCCCTCGGTTAACATACATAAAATACAAATCACCTAAAATTAAAAACACAAATTGCACATTATGGCATCTGCATGAGTTAATCATAAATATAAATGCAAATATCACAAACAATGCATGATGCGTTTGTCAAAGAGATCATTTGGCAAAGACTAAAACTAACATTAGCAATTATGCTTGAGAAATCCAAAATGAGAAAGGACAAGGTAGCATAATGCGATACTAAGAATAAGCTAAGGTAAGAAAACACTAAGAGTGCACATGACTAGATAGGGATCACAGTGAGACCGCAGGCATTGCGGCACCAAACATGCTTGGGTTTAGGTAAAGATTTAGTGAGAAAATCAGCCACCATCTGATCAGTAGGAGAATGAACAATACTGAAATATTTCTTATTGACAGCATCTCGAACAAAATGATACCTGATGGAGATATGCTTCGACCTCTTGTGAAACACAGGATTCTGAGCAAGGGCAATCGCTCCCTGGTTGTCACAATGCATGATCTTCTGAATTTTCTTTCCTTGAAGTTCTCTCAGAAGGCGGCCAAGGTAGACAAGTTCCTTTGAAGCCTCGCTCATGCTCATGTACTCTGCCTCCGTTGAGCTGAGCGCTACTGACTTCTGCTTCCGAGACTCCCAGGACACAGCTGCGTTTGCCAGAACAGTCACATATCCAGATTGTGACTTTCGGTCGAGGGGGCAGCTTCCCCAGTCTGCGTCAACGTGGGCAAAGAGGGTCTCATCTCCAGTTTTCCTGTAACATAAGCCTAGGTTAGCAGTCTTCTTGAGATATCTCAATACCCTTTTGGCAGCTTTCCAATGCTGGTCTGAGTAGCAAGTCGTGAACTGACTCAAGTAGCTAATGGCATAAGCCAAATCTGGCCTGGTAGCTACACTCAAGTACATTAGACCTCCAATCAAACTTTGGTAAGGCAAAAAACTGGGGCTAGTTCCACGTTCAGATTTGAAATTAGGTTCAAGTGGGGTAGAAATTGTGGTAGACTCAGCCATATTGAAGCGGGAGAGCAGGGTGTTGACATATTCTTCCTGATCCAAGTAGATTGCATCCTTGGTCCTCGTCACTCTGAAGCCCAGGCAATTCTTGGTTTCTCCCAGATCGTGGATTGGAAACTTCTCTCCCAGTTTCTTGGTCAGATGGCGAACTTCTGACTCACTGTTGGAAAATACAAAAAAATCGTCAACATACAGTGAAACATAAGTGGTTTCCCCTTTATGTTTCTTCATGAACAAGCATTCATCATAATTTGACTTCTGATAATTCAAACTAAGCAAAAACTTGTCAGCCTTCTTGTGCCAAGCACGGGACGCTTGCTTAAGTCCGTATAGAGCTTTTTTCAGCAAGCAAACCTTGGACTTGTCGGCATTGAAACCTTCAGGCTGCTCCATTAGCACTTCCTCTGCTAAATCTCCGTGAAGGAATGCTGTGATGACATCGAGGTGATACAACTGCAAATCCTTCTCGGCAGATATAGCACAAAGCAATCTCAAAGTTGACAACCTAGTTATAGGAGCGTAAGTTTCAGTGTAGTTTATCCCAAATTGCTGTGAACAGCCCCGTGCCACCAACCTTGCCTTATACCGGTCACCTTTCTTCTGGTAAACCCATTTGCAAGTGATGACATTCTTCCCTCGGGGTCGATCCACTAGAGTCCAGGTTTTGTTCTTCATCAATGCTGCATATTCTGAATCCATAGCAGACTTCCAGGAAGCTTCCTCAGGTGACTCCAGAGCCTGTTTGACAGTGGTAGGACAATCACTAACCAACAGAACATAATCATTTTCAGGATACCTTGAAGATGGTCGTCTGTTGCGTTCTGATTTCTTCCTTGGGCTTTCCTCACATATCGATTCCTCATCTGAAACGACTTGAGAATTCTCCTCTCCATCGTCAGTAGGTTGGCTCGCACCTCTGTCCTCTGCTTCCTGCCTTGGAACAGTTGAAGGATAATTAAGAAAACATACAGGATTGTCAGGCAATTTAGAATCATCAGCATCAGTGTTGAAAACAGAAAGATCAGATGCTGCTTCAATTCCCCTCTTGTCTTCAATGAAGGTTACAGCACTGGCTTTCAGCACCTTCCTAGGATTCTGATAGTCAATCAACCTATAACCCTTTGATTCTTCAGAAAAACCTGTAAAAATGCATGGTTTTGCCTTTGGTTCAATCTTGCCCCTCTTCTCCTTCGGGATGTTCATGTAGGCCAAACAGCCAAAAACTTTCAGCTTCGTCAGATCAGGGGTCTTTCCAGACCACTTCTCTTCCGGACAGGAACCTCCAATGCTAGAAGACGGGAGCACATTTCTCAAATGATTAGCCATGATGACAGCTTCTCCCCAGAAACTCTCAGGTAAACCAGCATGAATGAGCAAACATCTTGTTTTCTCAACTAAAGTCCTATTTAGCCTTTCGGCCACACCATTCTGTTCTGGTGAGTAATCAATAGTGAATTGATGGATGATACCTTCTCTAGCAGTCAACTCAGCAAATTGATCATTCTTGAACTCTTTCCCATTATCAGTACGAAGTACTTTTATCTTCCTCTCTAACTGATTTTCTACTAGTTTCTTGAAAACACAGAAACGGTCAAAAACTTCACTCTTCTTATTTAGGATATAGCAAAATGACTTTCGACTAAAATCGTCAGTGAATGTCAGAAAATATCTTCCTTTCCCTAATGTCATGGTCCTGATGGGGCCGCAGACATCTGAGTGAATCAAATCAAGTGGCTGCTTACTCACAGTTATGCTGCGTGGAAAAGGTGATCTTGTCATCTTCCCCATGATGCAGACTTCACAAGCTTCTGGAGGGTCTTCCTTTGTCTTGTCCTTCAGCTGCTTGCTAACAGTCTTGCCTGGATGGCCTAGACGTGCATGCCACAGTCCAACTTCAGTCAGTGGTTGTTGAGGGGTCCTGGTGCTAACAGTAAGAGACATGTTAATAATTGGGTTACACTCTAGGTAATACAAGGATTCTTTTCTGAATGCATATCCCTTGATACCATTACCACTAATAACAGACTCTGTCTTGTTGAAGGTTACATTGAAGCCTTCATCAGTCAGACTTCCTACTGACACAAGATTGCATCGTAAGTCAGGGACATAAAGTGCTCGCTGCAAAACTAGTACACCCTTTCTCACTTCTAGACACACTGTACCTCTCCCACGTGACTCAAGGACTTTATCATCAGCTATGAAAACTTGTCCACTGCATTCCTCAAAATCAACAAAATACTTCTTTTCATTGACCATAGGTCCAGTAGCACCAGAGTCTTGAACCCATTTGTTTCTATCTTGCACAGTAGTAAGGAGAGCTGAAGCTATGAAAGCACTTTCATCTGAACTAGATTCGTCATTCTTCTTCACGTCTTTCTTCTCATTTACTACATGAGCTTTCCCCTTAGGCTTGGTTTTACCCTTGCCTTTGTCATTAACTTTAGCCTTGCACTGGCTTTTGAAATGACCAGGTTCGTTACAACGAAAACATCGGACTTCTGAGTAATCTCTGGGTTGAGACTTACCCTTCTGCTGATGCTGATTCTTCTGGTGGTGCTTACTGTACATTGCCGAATCCTTTTCTTGCTTGCTTCCTCCAGTCTGATTCCTGTTGAGACCTCGTAACTTCTTGATTACAGCTGCACTGTTGAGTGTCGGGCAGGTGCTCTCAAGTCCCATGGTGAAGGCCTCAAAGTCAGCTGGTAATCCACCTAGTAGGATATTAGCAAACGTTTCATCAGGTATTCCTTTGTTGCAGTCCTGCAGGGTCTGATTCAATTCAAGGGCTTTACTGATATATGACTCTGCACTATCAAAATCATCATATCGTAACTTGAATAAGGATCTCTGAATGGCATACACTCGTACAGCACTACCATCAGCAAAAGCTTGTTTTAATTCATTCCACGCTTCCTTGGCAGTTTTGCAGTTTGCCAAGTAAGGGTACACATTTGGCTTAACGCTAGTGTTAATCTTAGCCAATGCCCTCTGATCTAACTCGGGGTCGGGATCTTCCTCCCCCTCAACACAGCTCCAGTATCCATCCAAAATCATAATGTTTTTCATGGAAAACTTCCAACTGGAGTAGTTGTTTGAGCCATTTAACTTTTCACCAGAGCTCATCAACCCTGAGCTTGACCCAACAACTACAGTATTAGGTGCTGCCTTGGGTGGCATGGCTGCCGGCTAACCTCCAAACACACAAATTCACAAGAGCAATATTCAAAGCTTCAAAAGGTTACCAGATATTCTTCTATACCACGTGGGTTCTGGCGCCCATAACCTGTTATAATGTGAAGTTTCTGAGGAGTGTCAACGCGTAATAACTGCAGGAGATTGTTCTGATCAGAGAGGTTTATTTGATGCATGATAGCAACTTATATAGACTCAGAGGTGACAATAGACAGTCGGTCATAGTGACAGGTGGCGCTGTGGCGCTAAACAGGTGAACTTTAAAATTACATCACAACATTAAAGAAAAGAAACAGTTGAAACATGACGTTTTTCTTGTCCTATTCGTTTTTTGGAGCACTTTTCCTACATGCACTGTTAAAACCTCACATCATTTCGTTTGTAACCTTTCAAGGAATCCGATAATATTGCTCTTCGTTGAAAAGCACTAGTCCTTATCAAATACGTTTCGCGTAATTTAAGCAGTTCTACATAAGCTTTAAATTGGCCGGTTCATTGTAATACGATGCTTCTGTTTGCTTCGTAGCTTATAAAGGAAATCTTTAGTAGATGCTCCACATTGTGACTTCCAGTGTGCTTTTGTGGCGTTTTGTGGCCATGCCAAATACAATCACTTATCGTTTTCCTCTCGGATGTGAGGATGTCGCAGTATTTCTCGCGAGGGGCCATCACTGGGAGTACCGCGAGCCGGCTGAGCTAAAGCCGGTCGCCAAGTTGGACTGAGTGTTTTTCATCTCCATCGGAAGAAAGAGAGGGAGAACGGGATTTTCGCGGCTGCGGTGCGACTTGTGCCTCGCGCCGTGCGTCCCCTCACTGGCTGGCCCACCACGCTTTTCACTACCTCCGGCATGCGTTTGGCTGGGAGCCCAAGACCTCTCCCTTGGCTTTCTTGTATTTTTTTCCCCACAGCCGTTTCCTGTTTCCTTTTTTCGGGGGTGGCACATGGGTTTTTCCTTTCACCTTCCTCTCATTCCTCTCCAGTGTCGCGCGGCTGCCAGCTCCGTCTGCCCGTCCGCCGGGGCA
>NW_026269625.1:0-1295 GCF_000697945.3 Frankliniella occidentalis | reverse complement strand
TAGGAAAAAAAAGGAACAGCCGGGGCAGGCTGATGCTAATGTGACGGCGAGTCAGCTTCATTCGCGGTTAACAGTCCGCAGATTTACCAAAAAATGCATAATGCATCAGTGTAACACGGGGGAGATCCCCTCCTCGGCTCCCTACCACCTCCTTTGGTCTGCCTGTCATATCTCTCTGGCAGCACGTATGGCTGTGGTGGCACTGCCAATAAATGAAAACTAGACAACACAAACTCTTTTCCATCAGAATTATGTCAAACGTCTTGTATAGGCAAACCCCGAGGGGTGCCCAACTCTAAAAAAATCGTGTACACCTGATTACCAAAAAGTGACGATTACCAAGGATTACCAAAGATTACCGAAGATTACCTATGATTACCAAGGGTTTCTGAAGATTACCACTGGCAAAAGATTACCAGAGATTACCAAAGATTGCCATTGATTACCACAGATTACCAGTGATTCCCAAAGATGTGGGGGGGAGAATTGAATCGAGAAAGGAGGAGCGGCAGAATAGGCACCGAGATGTGGTTCTTAGAGTGAGGAGATACGGGCCGAGGATTAAGGCAGTTGCTAGACCTCTTCTACGGCGGGCGACAGGGGCGGCGGGGCGGCGGGGCCGGCGGTAGACACACTGCAAAAAGAATCACGTCAAGCCGTGTTGACAAGCGGAGGGCGGAGAGGGGCCAAAGGAGCGCACAAACGAGACATGATACATTTATCCCCCGCTCCCGACCCGCTCCAATGAATTTACATTACGATTAATCATGTGAATCTCAGGGAAACAAGAGTTCTTGTTTATTTTTGTTTTTTTCTTGCTTTAAAAAAAAAAAGAAAAGAGAGAGGTCGGGCGAGCCGAAACAAACTGGAGCCAGCGCTTGGGAACCATTTATCTTCCGGCCTAGAACGCCTCTTCCTGCCTACGGAGGTCTCCACCTCCCTCCCACCCGCAGCATCCCGCCCCCGCTACTATCTGGAGCGCTGCGCCAGAGAGATGCAACTTAATTGTAAAAGCACAGCAGCTGAGGACGCGGAACAAAGTGGGGGTAAAAAAAAAGTGTGTCGAACGCCGCCGGGTCGGTCGGCTCCTTGCTTCGCTTTTATATAGAGATATTTAGTCTCATTGTGATTCGACTGGAGCCCCGGCAACATTTCAGTAAAGTAATTCGTTTGCCCTCTTTGGCTGTCGCGCAATAGCGAGGAGGCCAGTTTGTCCCCGCGCAACGAGCCGCTCATCGTGACGGCCGCTGTGACAGTGGGACCGCTGCGCTGCGCGGTGAGTGCTTAGGGGACCG
>NW_026269624.1:8829-9817 GCF_000697945.3 Frankliniella occidentalis | reverse complement strand
GGATGGTTAGTTGGGGTTGTTATCGGTTCGCTCTACTGATACATCTCATAGCAACTGTGTCGCGTGGGCCGAAATGGCATAAGCTGCCTCATTGCCATGGAAATGGCTCAACGGCGCCAAATTTACGAACCTATTTGGAACGACTCTTGGCAATCGCTGGCCTCAATCTTGACAATCTCGAACTGCGGCATCCGAAGGCCTCCCCCGAGGTGGACGGGCTTCCAAGACTTCCACTCCAGCCGAAGTTCCTCGATGGTCTTGGAAACTGCAAACAGCGAAAGAGTGGCGGGTGAGCAAGGAGTCGGGCGGGGGCGGGGGGGATGCACGCTGCCGTCAGGTCAGGCTGCCGTGTGGGGTGGGACTCAAGATACTTACAGCTCGCCACCTCCATGGTGCACACCTGGCTATCGAGGGGGAACTTAGCAAGGTCCATCATGCAGGAGAAGGTAAGCTTGAGTCTGCAAAGATAAATCATCTTATTTTTTGCACATCAGGCAGTTACATTTGTTCCGTCCGGCTCAAACAAAATGAGCTTGAAGCCCAACCTGAGCATGTAGAGGATCTCCGCGTCCGGGTTGATCCGCACGAGGACGTTGGGCACGGTCACGAACTGGAACTCGGCATGCTTGGCGTTAGGGAAGTAAACCTCGGGTTTCCAGATGGCCTTGACCAGGTTCGGGTCGTTAAGGTCAAGCGCCTCGGTGATGTTGGGGTGCTTGAAGCGTTCGTCTTGCCACTTCTGCCGCAGGTAGAGGTCCACCTCATAATCCTGTGGACAAGGTCATAATAATGGCGTGTAACGCTCAGAACAGAAAAATCGAATAAGCACGTAAAAATAATCTAAAATACTGACCATGGTGACAGGGCTGATGGACCCAAAACTCCTGATGTACAACTCGACGGTGACCTTGGTGGCGTTGTCTAAAGGAACAATAAAGAAAGACTTTTTTGAAAAAGATAAAAATCAGGAGATGGGAATAAAGCAAAC
>NW_026269624.1:6461-7299 GCF_000697945.3 Frankliniella occidentalis | reverse complement strand
GGGCGGCGCCGCCCGGCGTGGCGTGGTGGTGCTTTATGGGACGAGGCGGCGAGACGCGGCGCCTCGCGACGAGACGGTGGCGGCCGCCGCGAGGAACTGCACCCGGGACACGCTGGGTCTTTGGAGGGACTAACTCGTGACAACACTAATAACTTGTACGCTGTTCTTTTTATATAAAGTCGATCTCGATCCGTTAAGTTGAGGGCATTTGCAATAAAAGTCTCATCCATGTTTTGTGCCCACTGTAGAAACCTTTGCAAAAGATCGAGGCTGTTTTGTTAACAGGAAACAATGGTCGCAAATACAAAAGATTTTCACGCAAATTGCGAAGAAATTCCTTCGCAAGTTCCTAAGCAGCCAAATCTTTCGGAATACGAACACAATTCTCCAGTCTCCAGAGAATTTTGAATGCAATTCCGTCCGAGTATAGGTAGGGTGAATCAATTGCACCAAGAGCAATTGTACGAGATCCTAAAAATCATACACGGAAAGAAAAGATTTCATTTGACATGGCCACTCAGGGAAACTAAGAGTGTAAATAATACGCAGATTCACTGAATACCCCCATGTACGCGTTACTTAATGAGTGCCTGTGAGTGCCTTTGTATGGAGAAGATAGAGCAAAATTACATGGCATGGCAGTGTGTATGGGGATGGGATCTTCAATAAAAAAAACCGTTTCTCAGATTCATTTTGCAAATTAAGGGACATCGGCGCCTGCGAGGCTCAGGGTAGGCCAACCTGCAGTACACGCATGCACTGCAAGATATTGCCTACCTATTAGGCGCTAGGGGAGCATGCAAAGGCGAACTGATCAATTTCGAAACGGTTAATGACG
>NW_026269624.1:0-421 GCF_000697945.3 Frankliniella occidentalis | reverse complement strand
CAGTTGTATGCTGTCAATAGGGAACCATACGGCGTACAGCTGCTACACGTTTCGGAAGTGTCGAAATTTTAAACACCAATTGACGTATAACAAAGTTAAACACCACAAAGTGTCGAGAAAAGGCACACTTGAACTTAAACGTCTATTGACGTACAAAATTAAACACTTGTTTTACCAGTGCACACGTGCGTGGTAGAAATAGAATACAAATCTAAGGGTTAAGCAGAGCTCCGTCTGCGTGTGACCGAGTGGCTAAGTGGTACTTAATAAGGAAAGGGTATACAGCTACCACCATGCACTAACAAAATGGTCGGCACGAACAAAAAAAAATTGAATTCCTTTTGTTCCAGCGTAGTGTAACCGAATGTAACCAAACCCACGCGGTGGCTTAGACACGCCATTTGCGTAGCCTCTGCTTTCC
>NW_026269623.1:7275-10843 GCF_000697945.3 Frankliniella occidentalis | reverse complement strand
GGGGGGACGGACACCACCAGGACACTGCCGGGACCTGGCCCGGCCGGTACTATGGGATAAACATGAGGCGTCCTAGAGGAGCCAGCCGGGCAGACCGAGCCGCCGGCCAGCACCAGCCGGACAATAGACCAGATGCGACATCGACTCATCGCCTCTCTCTCTCTCTCTCTCTACCTTTCTCTTTCTCATTCCCGCTGCTGCATGCTGCTCGTGGGAACCAGTCGGAGCAAGCGCAAAGGGAGAGAGAGAAGGCGACGAGAGAGCAGCGCTCAAGAGCGAGAGAGACAAGAGGAGAAGGGGGTGGGAGGGGAGAAGACTCACCGACTGGAAAATATGCGCAAAGCCGCCAGCCCCTGGTTGTATCGGTCGCGTCGGCCGCCACACCAACCTACACGCTCCTGGCTGCAGCTGCCCCACGGCCCCGAGCGCAGCGGCCGACCAGTGCTCCATATCTCATGTCGCCTCCTCCTGACAGCCAACTTTGTCCGCACAGCAAACGTTCACAGCAGAAGTGTGAGACAGAGTAGAGTGGGTGTGAGACAGAGAGAGAGAAGGAGAGAGAGAGCGCTGCGTGTCGTACGGGAAGGGCGGTCGAATGAGGTAAGGTAAGTCCTACAGAGGATGGGGTGGACAATGGGCGGCCGCGCAGCAGCTGAGTCAAACGGATGAGGGAGGAAGAAGCCCCTCGGGGCGCAGCCGAGCGCAGCGCCACCACCAGGAGGAGCAGCCCCGGCTGCAAAGCTCAGCAGGCTGGGGGCAAAGCTCGGCTCATCCCCCGGCCGGGTAGGGCGGCCCGGCCCGGCCCGGCCCAGCCCGCGGGGACGGGGACACACTCGCCAAATCACATTAGAGAGAGCCGCAGGCTGCAGCTGCAGGGGCGGGGCTGGCCGCCCGGTGGGCACGGCTGCGGGCGGGCTGCCTACCCGCGCGGCGCCCGCCACCGCCGCCGCCGCTGCTGGTGTGGTGGTGGTTGTGCTACTGCTGCTGCTGCATGTGGTGTTGTCTGTGCTGCTGCTGGTGGTGCTGCTGCTGGTGTTGCCGGTAATGGTGTTGCGCGTGCTGGTGTTGCTAATGTTACTGGAGATGGTGGTGCTGCTGATGGTGAAGGTGATGGTGATGCTGATGGTGGTGCTGCTGATGGTGATGCTGCTGATGCTGATGCTGATGCTGATGGTGGTGCTGCTTGTTCCCGGCCCACATTCTCAGGGAGCTACGACGTACAGTACACGAGGCGCAAACAGAAGAGGGGAAATGTATAGGGTCGCAATAATTCTCGTACGTATTCTGTTTAGGGAAGGGCCAGCAGCGCAGCGGCGGGGAGAGACAAAACACAGCTCGGCGGGCAGAGGAGGCAGGGAATAATAAAACGCAAATAACAACAACGGTAATGGGGCGGTAACGCACCAGGACGAGAAATATGGGGGCGGCGGCCGGGGGCAGGTACGGTATCTCCCGCCCACCCCTTCGCAGCGCCAGCCACGAGCGGAGGGAGAAAAGGGAGGGTGCAATACTGCGATGCTCGCACAGATAGAGGCCCCTCCCCCCACTCTGGTTCCCGCAGACCCGTGGCTGGACCGAGGTGAGAAGCTATATGGAATGAGAATTAACGCCTCGCTCTGCACCACCAGTCCTCCTCCTCCTCCTCGTCGGTTTCATAACACACAGTTTAATGCCTTTTACGCCGCTCCCCTGTGCTCTCCCTCTCTCTCTCTTGCTCTCCCTCTCTCTCTCTCTCTGCTTCATGCACTGCCCCAAGTCGAGTCCGAGTGCAGGCGTGGCGTGGTGTGGCGGGGCGTGGCACGACAACCTTGAGCAGAGCCTGTGCTGTGGCGCGCGCGCGCTCCGCAGCGACGCGACGCCCAGCCCAGCCGCCGCTGCACACGGTGCCGGATTAAAAACTTCCTTTATGGGATCTAAAACCTCCCGCCCCGCCACACCTCAACACCGCAAGCATTCATTATTCACAGCGAGCGGCCGACCCATATGATAATAATTCCACCATTCCGTCGCTTCCACGTCATCGCGCGCGTCGGCGACGTAAGAGTGTGCCGTGCGAACGGACCGCGACTGCAGACCGCAGGGGCGTAAGTGCGCGTGCATACACAGCGAGAGAGCGAGCGAGAGAGAGGGGGGGAAAAGATGAAACAGAACGTACAGAGAGCGGTAACCCGAAACGATGAATGAATAAAACTCGATTGCTGCGCGAATAATGGCTGATTGCGGTGCATACAGTCGCGCGCGCTCCTCCTCCTCCCCCACACCCACGAGCCATTACGAGCGTCCCACGCCTCGCCGGCCACTGACACTTCGGCAATATCATTTATTTATTGTTGTTGTTATTAACGGGTTAAGAGAGGAGGGGGTGTCGGTGGCAGCGACTAAATAACAACATACGAAAACCGTACATGAATATATGTTCTTATTTCGCACAGATAAATGTGCTTGGCAAGCCGGCCGCAACCGCGCTTCGCCGAGCACAAATTGCACAGTGTACACTGCAGCCTGCACAGCACAGCACACACCTTACATGGCGCTTACGCGATAAGTCGATACGGTTGATAACCTAATCGCAGCGAAGTGTGCGAAGGAAATAGAACTCACTCACTACCTCTCTCTCCCTCTCCCTCTCTCTGGCGCTCGTTGACCCGTGCGGGTCGCGCTCAGGTCACTTGTAGCACCCCCCTCCTCCTCCTCCTCTCCCACACAGACACAGGCGCACACCTTTCCATTAGCCAAGTGGCGTTTTTACAGCCCATTTTATGGCAGTATTCTCGGGGCCATTATCAGAGCGCCCGGCCAGCGGCGGCCTCCTCACCTGCGGGAGCCTCCAGCAGCAGCCTCCAGTCACACCCCGGCGCATAACTATAGAGAAAGATCTGCTGGCTGGACCAAATTTAGTTTTGACAATCTCGGATTATTTTCCCTTAAAGTTTATGGTTTCAAATTTTTCTAGAAATATTACAAAATTTTCACATACTTTTTCTGAACAAATTGCGGATTTTACTGAAAAATTTCGGATTTTAGTCTTTCATTGTCTATTTTTCAGATACAGTACGACAGTGATTTGCTTTCCTCCATATAGCTTCAGAGGTCATTTTTCAATGGAAAAGAGATGTTGGTCTCGGCGGGAACGTGTATCGCTTTCCCTTTTCTTTCTTCGAGTCCAACTTACAAGCGAGACTACAAGCTTGTCATCGGATTCGAAGAGCGACACACGCACAGACACACTCGACAGGGCAGAGACGTATCGCGCGCCGCCCCGCCCCATCGATATCGCGCCATCAAACAGGCAGCCTGTCAATCAGGAAAGGATATAGATAAATGTATCAGCTGCCGTGAGCAAACAGCAGGTCCGCCTGTGTATGAGCGTGTGAGATTATCTCGACACGCGTGAGAGCGCGCGAGACACGAATTTAAAAAATGAAATAAAAATAAACTTTTCGTCAAAGCCAAAACTAAACTCACGCGCGCAACATTTGTCCTTTTTAGTAACCGCAACAGCAGCCAGGGCCGTTCGCTCAGACCCATTACCCGCATTTGGTCTGAATTACCGAGCAAGCCCCCCCCC
>NW_026269623.1:6040-7225 GCF_000697945.3 Frankliniella occidentalis | reverse complement strand
CCCCCCTCTCTGCTGCTGGTGCGCCTGCAGAAGAAAGGAAGACACCCCCCCCCCCTCCGCAGGGGGGCGTAGCTTAATTGCTGGAAGTGATCGCACCCGCCGGGCCGGGCACGCCGCGGCGGCAGCAGCGTTTAACGATAAAATGGCAGCTGTCACGAGCAGCAGCGGCAGAAGGGCTGAAAGACTGACTACTGATGGCGTGAGTCAGCACAGCACAACGCGCGGGGCACCGCGGCGTGGCGGAGCGTGGCGGCGAGAGACAACGGGCGCCGCCAAATCACGACTCTCTCTCTCTCTCTCCAGGAAAAGTGTGAATTGCTCTGCATAGCCCGCTGCTCTGCTTGGCACCTTCACCTCCTGGCAGCTAGAGCAGCGCATTCAGCGCTGAGGGGATCGTAAAAGCATAGCCTAGCGCCGTGTCCGTCCTGCTGCTGCTGCTGAATGGGGGCGCGACAGCAGGGAGGTGTCGGCCGGGACAGCGGGGGGCGCGCAGAGGTGCGAGCGAGGCGCCAGCAGGTATGCGCATTCATTATCTGGAGCCTCGCTATGAACAAGCAGTCACAAATCCTTTCTAAAGCTAAAAAAAAGCAGAGCGCTCCGCTGACCAGGAGAGGAGGCTCGACGCCTCAACCAGCACGGCGGATCGAGGTGGAGGCTTTCGCACCGGAGCAGGTTAGTAACATGCTAAACGCTATATTACCGATTCTAAAACCGAACTGACACCCGTGGGTGGTGGAATATGTTCGCCGCCTCTAGTGTAAAGTCCGCCACCTCGGCTGTGGAGTCTTCTGTCATCTTTGGTATGGAGTCCGCATACAGAGAGAGGCACCGACAACGCCAGTCTACGAATCAAAAGTCCGTCTACAAGATTGCGAACAGGGTACTCGAGCAATGCAGTGCAGAAGCGCCTTTGTATGTCACCCACACCACCAGCCACCACCACCGCCGCCCAGAGCCGCCCGGAGCGGCCGCGCCTTCCCCGAAGCGCCATCTATCCGAGCAGGCCCCGCGGCGGGACAGGGGACAGGAGGGGACACCACCAGGAGAGATGAATAAGAAGAGTCACTTAGCCGGGCCGCGTAGCGCCAGAGGAGGGCCGGCGCGTGAGAAAGAAAACCAGGTCAGCCCGCGGCGGGGCGGGGAGGTTCGACACTTACAGCTGCCACATAAAGACAGACCCCCCCC
>NW_026269623.1:0-1261 GCF_000697945.3 Frankliniella occidentalis | reverse complement strand
GTGGAAGTGGAGGAAGTGGAGGAAGTGAAGGAAGTGGAGGAGGTGGAAGTGGAGGAGGTGGAAGTGGAGGAAGTGGAGGAAGTGAAGGAAGTGGAAGAGGAGAAAGTGGGAGGGTAAAGTGGAAGAGGAGAAAGTGGAAGAGATGAAAGAGGAGGAGGTGGAAGAGGTAGAGGAGCGAGCAAGGCTTCACCGAGAATATTTCGTGTCGCGGGACCAGCGCAGCCGCCCGAAGCCCCGCCAGACGAATATCCCCATTCACTGGGGGTGCAACACTTTCCCATTCATTCATTCATCGATTCATCGGCGCGACCATGCGACGCCGCCTGCCGCGGGCCGTCCAATTCGATCGAGTCGATAGAGACGCGCGCGCGCGCACACACACAAACACGCACACAGACACAGTTGGGCCCATTCATTCGTGACGGTGGTGGAGCAGAGTGTTGGCGCACCACCGTCATGATCAACCAGACCGTGTCGCTGGTCGCCTGGCCCGGGTCTGGCCCGATCACGAGAGGCACCAACCACGCCGCAGACGACGAACGCAACGAAGGAAAATTAATCATCACAATAAAAATAAAATCAGACGGGGCGACGCGACGCGCGATTCGAGGCGACGATGCGAGGCGCGGCCGTCGTCCCCCTTTTCGCAATTGGAACAATTAAACCCTCACAGAGCAGAAAGGCTCTGTCTGCGCGTGTTGTACTGCGGTCGAGCAGAAAATGCAGCAGCAGATGGGCTTCGCTACACTGTACCCTTCCGCCAGCCGGGTCACCAGCACCAGCAGCGCGTCACCCTCCTCCAGACGGGCGCGCGCCCCCATCCCCCCCTCTCCCGAAATGACAATTATTCTCCCTGCGAGTTCGATTCTCTCTTTCTCTCCCGTTGCTAGTGTCTCTCACTCTTCCCCGGATCTCTCTCTCTCTCCCCTTTTCCTTCTCTCTCGCCGCGGGCTAGTGACTGAGTGAGAAATGGCTATCCCACTCCCCCAGGGGGAAGGCGACGGACTGGATAGGAGAAGGACGACCGAAGGCAGCCGCCGACGACCAGCCCTTGTTGCAGGAGGGCGTCAAGCGAACGCCCTGCCCCGCCTCACCCCGCCCAACCCTGCCCCGCCGCCTTCCAAATTAAAAGTGACAAGCCGCGAGGAGGGGGAGTCCTGCGGGGGTCCTGCTGGGCGGCCCACAGGAAGCGACCATCACAAACTGCATCCGCGGGACGGGAGGCGTGAGAGGGTTCACGCCCTGCTGGATGGAGGTGGAG
>NW_026269622.1:5055-7124 GCF_000697945.3 Frankliniella occidentalis | reverse complement strand
AAATGAATTTTTGAAAGAATTGAATGCATACTTCCTTATCACTGTGAAAACCAACTTGTCCGACATCCATTTCAGGGGTTTTTCTTAAATTACTCCACATTGTGTAAACAACATCAACTTCGTTCATCTTGCACCCTGAAATGCTGTTTGCTTTGACGAGTTGACCCGCATCTTCCAAGACAGCAGGAGAGATATCTTGCACTGTCTGTCCCTAAGTACAAAAAAATAACCTTAAGTAAATATCCTTTGCAGAAGAAGATACACCATAGGAGATCTTCCAGAATATTCATATAGAAGGTGACATATTTATAGCTGCAAGATACCTACTGGTGCGAGTCGTAGATAGACATGAGCTGATGAAAGCTGATCTACATGAAACCATACATCTTCTGGCCAGCCCCACTTTATAAGATCTTCATCTGTGTAGCAGAGACGCACATATAAGACTTCAAAATGAACAATCATTCAGAAGATACTGAAGGTGTTGAATAGATGGATCAACAATGACAGGGACTGAAGGAAAATTGAACTTACTCTCATACTTATCATTGCCCATGAACAGCGTGACAGGAGGGTTCTCCACTGAAAACAAAGTAAAGAGACATCGTACTCAAGTTTCGTCAGCTGCCAGCAATCTACTTAAAATTTGCCAGCGACCAACACATCTGGTCAAACCAGTGAAGACAGGTTAGGTTTACGTTGAACCATAACCCCTCTGCTGCAACAACTACTCACCATCGCTTTTAAAGTACACGACCATTTTGGCTTCCTCTTGGTGATCCGTCAACTTGACATGAAATACTTAATGGTTTCTGATCCAAGACACTTTGGTGGAGTGTGTCCGCGCGGGGAGCTCATGCAGCACATGCATAAAATCGGCACACACACAAGCTAAGCTACAAAGCCCGACTTACGGCTTGGCTTGGTTTCGCGATTGGCCGCTAGGATCGCAGGTGTAGAGGGGGAAGTGCCGAAGCCGGCCGGACCATTTGAACGACATCCAGTTACCATACTTAGAAATGTACCCGCCTTAAACTTGGATTTCAAATAATATAGTCACACCCGTGCCACTTTGATGTCTAGAGCATTTCTGTCGTACCATCTGGGTGGTGCTGGTGACCGGTGTGACAAAACAGGCGCGACACCCGGTTTGTGTCGAGGTTGATGACCTATGTCAAACCCACTAAGTTGTAGTAAGTTAAGTCGCGGATTGTCTGGCGGGTGACAAAGTGACGATACCTGCTATACTTGGATTTGTGTAGCCTTGAGCTGCACACACTGCTTTACTACTAAAGCGGTTAACACGTTGAGTGCGGCGGGGGTAGGCAATCCCATGTTATTGTGACCTACGGTGTGGGTCACGCCGCACTGAACGTGTTAAGAACCTGTAAACGCCACCCCCCCCTCTCCTCCCTGAACAATTGGATATCTTTCCTGAATTACGTCGTGATTTCATCTTAGGCAGATGCTATTTTGCCTACCCACCCGGAGTTAATAGGACCGCAGTCTCCCGCGGTGCCCAACGCCACGCCCCGCTTCAGTTCATATGGTGATAAGAGTTTGTCAGAATTACATCAAATGAAAGGACAAGACAAAATTTCAGTCGTCTTGACTGTGCGTTTCAAGGAGGGTGGCAAGGTGACGTCATCCCCGCCAGTCGAGTTGGCTGAAATGTTGACGTGACCTCACACCCTGATGTCATTTCGACAAATAAGTGACTCCGTCGTCCCCAGGTGTCACCCTCATGGTTATATCAGGTGCCGACGCTTAAATCTGCGCCGCAAGTTTGTTTGCCTGATTCGTTCTTTCATCACGACGAGGCATACGGCACAATCTCTTGTGTACACTCGCCGCCCCCCTTAAGTAACGCCGACGAGGAGAGGCGGGCCAGGTTCTGAGTGAGGAAGCGCCGTGTTTGGGCGGGAGGGAAGCTCAACGCAGCACAGCAGGTACGAGGGAGCGCGGTGTTTGGGCGGGAGGGAAGCCCCACGCGGCACAGCAGGTACGAAGGAGCGCGGTGTTTGGGCGGGAGGGAAGCCCCACGCGGCACAGCGGGTACGAGGAGGCAC
>NW_026269622.1:3005-4281 GCF_000697945.3 Frankliniella occidentalis | reverse complement strand
TAATGAAGAAAGACAACAAAAAACAGCAACAAAGCAATGACTAAGAAAGTTTGCATATATTTTTTTCAATTTTATTGTCTCCAATATAACCGTCGTGTTTCCCCCCGCCCACCACAGTTCGGCGCGTGCGTGTCGGTGCAGACGCTCCACTTCATGACCGGGGTGTGCATGGCGTACAGCTCCAGCCTCATCCCCGCTCTGGAGAAGGACGACAGCGAGATCCCCCTGGTCCGCTCGGAGAGCGCCTGGATCGGTAAGGGTGCCGCAGTTTTATGTTTTATTATTATTATTTTTCAAACTTCCCGCCTCTGCTCCCACTACTTCCGGATCCTCCCCCTTGCAGCCAGCACGTTCGTGCTCAGCGTCCCCCTCGGCGCGCTCGTCTCCATGCTGCTCAACAACGCGATGGGTCGTCTCCTGCTCATCAAGACCGGGGCCGCGCCGTTCTGCGCGGGCTGGGTGCTCATCGCCACGGCCACGTCCTTCGAGATGCTCGTCGCCGGCCGCCTCCTCACGGGGGTCGCCATCGGTGAGGGTCACCCCGAGGTTCATGGTTTTTTGCCCCCCTGATTTTTTTTTGTAATTTTTTCTGATTTTTTTTGTAACTTTTGTAATTTTTTCTGATTTTTTCCGATTTCTTCGATTTTTTTTCTGATTTTTTCCTGAACTTTTCTGATTGCTTAACTGTTTTTTCTGATTTTTTCCTGTGTGACGAATATGACTTTTTTTTTCTCTCTCGGTGCCAAAGGCATGTGCCACGCGCCCTCGCTGCTGTTCTGCGCGGAGGTGGCCAACAAGAACATCCGCGGCGGGTTGAGTGCCATGGCCACGGGCTTCGCGTCGATGGGTGAGTCGTACCGCCCCGCCCCGCCCGGCCCGGAGAACCTTGTAGCTGAGACTGATGCCTCATCCCCGCAGCCATCGTGGTCTGCTACGTGATGGGCGCGGCCATGCACTGGCGGACGCACGCCTGGGCCAACTGCGCCGTCTTCGTCATCCCGCTGACGCTGCAGACCCTGTTCGCCATGGAGAGCCCCGTGTGGCTCAAGGCGCGCGCCAGGGACGAGGCGGCGGCCAAGTCCTCCATGTTCTACTACAACGACCGCGACACGGTGCGTTCAGAAAACAGTTTTTCGCGAAACAAAAGGTTTTTCGTACAGCGTTTTTTAATAACACATTATTTTTGCAAAAATGAAAGTTTTGCAAAAACGAAAGTTTTGCAAAAAACGAAAGTTTTGCAAAAAACGAAAGTTTTGCAAAAACGAAAGTTTTGCAA
>NW_026269622.1:0-2194 GCF_000697945.3 Frankliniella occidentalis | reverse complement strand
AAGAATATTTTCGCCGTAAGGCGACACAAGTGAGAGATTGCCTTAGGACTACTGTTCAGACAGACTAGAAGTGTCCCCTTTATTGTTATCACGACAGGGGGAAGGTTTCAGTTAGTTTTTTGAGATCAGTCCATATAAATCAGTCTACTTGGTCTTGAGCTTGCGGGCGGCCGCCGTCGGCTTGGGGTTGAGCGCGCTGTCGGGCCCGGCCTTGAAGTGCATCGTGTAGAACACGATGGCAGCGAGGACGGCGATGGCGGACATGATGAGCACGTACTCGGCTCGGTTCTCGAAGGGCGTGCCGCAGATGGTGTACCAGTGCGCGCCGTCCTTGGGGGGCTTCCCCCCGGGAAGGCAGTGGAAGTCGAAGTACTTCTCGTCGTAGTCGGTCTTGCAGAGGTACTTGCTCTTCTCCAGCACCTGCGACAAGGACCGACGCGTTAGCGAAACCCCACCAGACCCAAGGGGTACTTCACTATAAATTTAAGCGTACACCGAGTTTTCTAATTTTTATTCTTAATTTTGTTCTAATTTTTTCCTGGTTTTGAAAATGTTTTTCTGATATTTTTCCTGTTTTTTCCTGTTTCTTTTTTCAAATCTCTGGTTTTGTTTTCTGTTTTTTCCACTGATTTTTTTGGAGGGTGTACAGTGATGTTTTCGAATAAAGTACTCACCAGTCCGGAGGCCGTCTGCAGGGGGACCTTGATGCCGCACTTGCCGATCCTCTCGTGCAGCCCGGTCGACACCTCCTTCTCGGGGTTGCCGACGATCGTCATGCCCAGCCACAGCGCGTAGTGCAGCACGAGATGCAGCAGCAGCAGCCAGGTGCACCAGGACGGCCGCTCAGCCGTCGGGGACGCTGATGACGACGGCGACCTGGCCTCGGCGGCGTAGCTGCCCGCCCAGGCCAGGGCCAGGAACACGGCGAACACGACGAAGAAGGTGACCTCGCTGTGCACCTTGTACAGGTCGTGCATCGGGTGGTACAGCGCGGTGAAGAACAGGATGCCCGTGGGCGTCCCCAGGAGAGAGGCCAGCACCATGTTCAAGAGGTTCTTGCCCACACTGCGAGCCAGGGGAGTACGGCATTGTTGTAGGAGGCAAATAAACAACATGTTCCGGTGACATCGAGAGGATGTCTGTCTGCACGGCGACACTAAGACGACTAGAGCCACTCACCCGGTGCTCTGCCAGCGCTGGTCGCGGAGGACGTGGAACCACCAGGTGAAGCCGGCGGCGAAGGTGGCGTGGAAGTAGTACGAGTTCCACGGCACCCAGTAGTGGCGGTCCGCGATGTTGGGGTCCGTGTCGTGCCATGTCCAGTGCACGAACTTGACGCTCGTGATGTCGTACGGCAGGTCGATGAGCACCACGGTCAGCCCGACGGCGAACGGCTCGGCCCAGCGGGGCAGCCGCAGCTTGGCGACGGCCACAGAGGCGTGGTAGTAGAACACGGCGTCTGTGAGCAAAAGAGGAGCGTTTTTTTAAAGGGCGTCGGGTGCGTATTACATTTTTTACGGTAACTCTCTCTGGGCCCCAGGTATAGAAGTGTTTGGAAGCACACATGTGTATCTCCATAGGGAACTCCTTTTCCAAATGAGACAAATCTCTCACAACGGATAAAGCAAGAGCAATAGGAGTAAGTTTAAAAAAAAACACATATATATATACTTAAAAAGACGACTACTTACATAGGAAGGCGATGTGCAGTGGAAGGCGTCGGCCCAGGAATATGAGTGGCGTCTGCGAGTGCCAGAAGTTGTCGACGTCGGGCAGGAAGTAAGAGAGGGACTCGATGACCAGGCCGTGGAGGATGGTGGCGACCCACAGGTAGGGCCAGCGCCCGCGCGTGCTCACCGCTGTGGGGCGGGAAAATACAAAAATACTTCGCAGACGTGTTCATACCGACGTGTGACGTGTGTTCGTGTGTCATCGTGTCACTTAAATGTTTTATGTGAAATGTCGAGCGATGTCAAGCGGGCGACGGTTGACGTTACTATAAAAAGGAACCGACCAAATAAGTTCGTCCTTCAGCCGCGCTATTTGGCGGAATTCTCCCGCTGCGAGCTCTGAAAGCGCCTGGTAGGTAGGCAACATCTCGCCTGCAGCGCACGCATGTAGTGCGGTGTGGCCTACCCCGAGGTTCGCAGGCGCCGAGCTCCCGTATGGGATTCACACGCACTCTTCCGGACAG
>NW_026269621.1:6201-6844 GCF_000697945.3 Frankliniella occidentalis | reverse complement strand
ATGGGGGGATAGATAAAGTAAGGGGCAGGTGTGGTTGGTTGGTTGTCGTGTCTCTCGGTCGACCTCACCCTAGCAATTAGACCCTGCATTTTCGGTTTTGGGTTCGGGGCGACAAAGGTGTTATCCATTCTCCGTAACAGAACGTGGTATAGGCAGCAACTACAGGGGGTGCCGTTATTGTTTGCAAATATACTGTACCACTGTACCGCATGCAGGCATCATTGCTAAAGACTTGTAAGTGTGCAGCTGCAAGTTGAATACTTGCATGTGTGCGACTCCGTAGTTGTGCATCTATTGTAAGTGTGCAACTTCTCAGTAATTGGGCACTTACTTACATCGAGCGCCCACTGTGTTGGAAGCGCTGAAATGAGAGGAGTTACACACTTGCCAGTATCAAACTTGCAGTCACACAGTTACAAATGTTAACCAGTTGCACACTTAGTTCATCGTGTTCTTATTCGATTGGGACCGCGTGCCTTATAAGGCAGGGCACCTGAAAACGTGCTCTTGCAAATCGTCAACTATAACTCCAGTTTTCAAAAAAAAAAAAATCGTGGTAGACAAGAAGGTAGATTTCACTAAATCGTGGGAGACAACGGAGTAATCCTTTACTAAAGGCAATGCTTGTTTCCTCCGACATCCG
>NW_026269621.1:2219-3826 GCF_000697945.3 Frankliniella occidentalis | reverse complement strand
TCGGCAGCATTAAATTTCCTAATAATGTTTAAGCCGGTTTAAGCGAACGCGGGGTTGGCGCTATACGACACCTACTGAAGTGGACCGGAGCATGGAGAACGAGGGTGCTGGATAAGGGGTGGGCGGCCGGGGGCGGCCGGGGGCGGCTGGGGGCGGCCGCGGTGCGAAATGCTCTGGTGGCTTTGGGCCGCCTCCGGGCGCCTCAGCGAGGGATAGACAGGTAGGGCGGTCGTGTCATCCCTCGGGTCTGCCCCAACGGTCAATAAACGCTATGAGAGCATCATCTCGGCGGACACCGGGCCTCCCCTCCCGTCCATCTTGGAGGGAAGACAGGCGGAGTACCGCGAGAAGAGAAAGAAAAAAAAGACACACACACACACACACACAAGGAGGAAAGAAAAAAGCTAGAGGCCCCCAGCGGGGATGAGGGGATGGTTTCGAAATGGAGAGAGAGCAGCCACCGTGTGGAAAGGGCAGCGCGCGCGCACTTTGGCCGCTGACAAGATGAATACGCCGAGAAATCCACACGGAAAGGTCGTTGTTTGAAATTTCCCGGCACGTACAAGGGCTCTCCTCCCAAAAACGCCCTCTTCAAGGCGCCCTCTCGCGCGCGGGCCTAACGCACTGCTCGAGACAGCTGACACACCAGAGCAGACCAGAAAGGAAGAAGGGGCACAAAAAAAGGGGGGAAATGTGCAAAAAGATGTAATAAAAGCTTTTATTCCTAGAAAGCGAGCCTGCTCGTTCCTCTGCTTGTCGTGCCGGAATGGCCGGAAGTCAAGACACTGTAGAGGCGCTCCGGTCAGCCTCGGGGCGAAACAGGTATATGAGGCACAGAGTGGCTCCGCTTGCACGATTTCTGACAAGCCACTCTCCTCTCTGAACAGACCAAAAGAAAATTGGAGATAGCGTGCGAAGCTGCGGCGCCCACACTTCTGCTGCGGCCCTGTCGCCGCAGAAGCGGAAAAAAGTGATTCCACGCTAAGAAAAGAGACAGAGACCCGGCCACGTCACAGATCCGAAATAATTTAACGACTGAAGAGAGCGAACCGTGCGGCGACAGACGTAAGGCTTAAGCTGGATGAAAGGCACGGCAGCGGAAGGCAGGGCGAATTCTCGCAGGAAAGTGTGCGAGAGCGAGAAAAAGATGAAAGGAAAGATCAGTCTGCTCCGTGCCAGCTCCTCTCGCCCGGGCCCGGCATCCCTGCTACTCTCCCCCCGCCCCCTCCCCTCTTTTCAGAGCGCGCGAGGTGGCCGCGCGCCCGCCGCACTTAAGGGGTATAAACTGGTCGGCAGACCGAGCTACCCGGTACGTACACCTGGTCTCTAAAGGCGTTTGTTACCAGCTGCGGCAGCTGCTCTCCGGCGCCAGCTGCACAGCCAGCTGCACAGCCAGCTGCGACTGCGGCGGGCGGAGGCGGGACACTGGGTGGCACGTCCGAGTCGTGACAGGCGACACGCTGGCTGCAACTAAACCGCACCCGCTCTTCTGCGATATGCGGCACTGTTTTCTTATTTGTCCTACGAGACCTCAATAAGTCCACTCCCACGCCAACTTCCCCTCCCCCTCTCCCACGACCTACCCCCGAGGCACCTGTTGCAGACCC
>NW_026269621.1:0-1716 GCF_000697945.3 Frankliniella occidentalis | reverse complement strand
GAGAGAGAGAGAGAGAGAGAGAGAGAGAGAGAGAGAGAGAGAGGCCGATTCGGTTTCACCGCTGCCGCGCCTACTGGGGCTGCCGCTGCCGCCTCTAAAACAAACTTGACCAATGGCGGCAGAAGACCCCAGCTGCAGCCAATCACAGGGCCCGCCGCCCGGCCGCCCCCTGTAAACAAAGTCAGGCGGAGAGGAAGTGCTGCCACAGGGTAGCGGGGCTCCCCTGTCATTCTCCAGGTGCGGGTCTCCAGGCCAGGCGGCGGACTTGGCACCGCCACAAGGAGGCGTGGCGTGGCGTGGCGCGGTGTGGCCAAAGAAGATGAGGGATTTGCTGCTGGCGTGCAAGAGGGGTCGAGAGATAGGGAGCAGGGAGGTGTGGTGTGTGTGTGTGTGTACGAAGAGTCGGAGTGCCTCAGCGCGCGCACGGTGGGTGCTGCGGCAGTGAAACAACACCAAACGCGCCACGCGGAAGAGACGAACGGCGCTGCTGCTGCTCGCGCCACACTTTGCACTCTCCCGACTCTCGCAACGACGGCCATCTCTATTTTTCTCTCTCCCTCTCTCTCGGCCGCAGCGCACTGTGCGAACGGAGCGAGAAACCACCTAAGGGTCGTGGCCCGGAATTGTTATGTACTACTGTGCTGCGGTTGGGTCCGTGAAAGTCGCACCGCGCCGCGTCTCTCGCGGACCCATACGAAACGACACGGAGCGGCGCACTCAAGTCGCGCACGGGACGTTTCACGGGAGGGAAAATGAAAACAAATTTTTTCAACGAAATAAAATAAAATGTAAATACTTCAATAAAAGAATTCGCAAGTACAGTACCACATCCGTCGTTGCACAATGCGCATACGTTGAACTGCGTAACAGCGCTACGACTCCCCCCAACCATCATCGTTACCACCAGCAACCACCACCACCACCACCGCAACTACAGCGCGGCACCATATCCCCCTGATAATTGACACGTGTCGCTGGGTGAACAACAACGTCGTGACGTTGGCAGCACTCTGCCTGGCTCTGCTCCGCTCTGCTTGGCTCCGCTCCGTAAGCCACGGTCGTGGCGCTGCCCCGTCCCGCCGCCGCTCGTCACCACGCGACACGGATTTGTCGTCCCGCGACAAGCGAGCGACACGCCACCGCACCCGGTTTTGTTGACATTCCCTCTCTTTGCGGCCCAAACCCTTTCTCTCTCTGTATCTGCCTGTCTATGTATAGGCCTACGCTACTCACTCAGTATCCAACTTTTTATTTTTCCCTTCGCCCTCCGTCGGCTCAGCAACCCGTTCGCAGACCTGCCACCGCCCCCACAACTCCTCCGCGGCGTGCACTGGAAAACGAATAAAGGGATCCATCGCCAAGCAAGAGCAGAAGTCATTCGCCGTTAGAAAACGCCCAAGCAGTTCAGCGGTATATGCAGGCTCTCGTAGCGCCTCCTAGATAGGCAACATCTTGTATCACTGCATGCCTGTGCTGCGGGTTGGCCTACCCCGAGTCTCGCAGGCGCCGAGCTGCCATAGTTGACTAACGAAACTTGGGAAAAAAAAACGGGCGCACTTTCCGGATGATTCTAGCAATTTACACCACAAATAATGGTGCGATTTTAATGCGATTATTTTTCATGGTGCTGGACGCGGCGACCCCCTCTGCCGCCCCACCAGGGCCGTGCCTCCAGCCCTTGGGCCACCAAATACCAAACGCAGATCTCCCCCCCCC
>NW_026269620.1:7352-9339 GCF_000697945.3 Frankliniella occidentalis | reverse complement strand
TAAATAAATAAAAAAAAAAACCGCAAGAAATGAAAGAAACGGCTCCATTCAGCCTGCCCGCTGCCGGGTAGGCAACCCGCAGACACGTGTGCGTGACGGGACTGTCCACCTGCGACCCGTCCAGGCGCCCGTGTGTGGGGTGGAGAGTGGCGAGGGGGCGCTGACCCGCGACCGGAAGGGAAGGACCTCGCGCTCTCAGGCCGGGGTCCGGAAGGACCGCGTTGGTCCTGCTGCCGCCGCCGTGCCGCCGCCGCACCGCGCGGTTACATGCACAGCGCGGACTATCGGGCCGAGTGACTTGTGAAGGGAGAAGGGGAGTAGGAGGAGAGGGAGGCACGACACGAGCCACCACCACCGGGCCTCTCTGGCTAGGCTATCGTACAGGGCAGGGCGCACCGCATCACAACAACAACAGAAGCGGCACGAGAGCACAGGGGAGGCCCTCTCGCGCGCGCAGGTGGTATCAGGCCCCCTGCATCACGTGGCGAGCGTGCCGGAAGCCTGGAGAGACGCCGCGGAGACAATCTGCGGCGTCTAATCGGCGCTGTGTGTGTGTGTGAGTGTGTGTGTGTGTGTGGCAACTCCATGCGCGGCTACGCCCTGCCCAGCTGTGACGACTGACTGGCTGCTCACAGGGGAAACAGATTGCCTTTATGACATTTTAAACCACACTAATGATGACGGTCGGTTAGTTTGATATAATGAGATCGCGCGGGTGACCACGAAGTGGCCCCGCCCGCCTGCCTGCCTGGGCCGCCCGCGCGTGTGTGCGTCCTATGAGGGAAACCAAAAGAAAAAAATAAAAAAAAAATAGAATTGTACGACGACAAAAAAACAACAACACAACGAGACTGGCCAAATTATCGCGTCGAAGTAGTAACAGGTGAAGTGCGAGCAAAAAGCCGTCCGTTTATTCCGGAGTCCCTCCCCTGTAATCACGAGCCTGCCTAGAACGCTCGTAAAAAATGATACATGCCAATAAAATGTGTAGTTTTAGTGCACATGTCAAGCAAAGAGTATTCGTTTGTTCTCTATCGCCATGGATGCCGCTCATAAATGAATAATGCATGCGAAGACAATGTGTGTGTGTAGTTTGAGTGGACAAGTGAAGCAAAAAGTGTCGTCATTGGATGTCTGTGTTTGAGTGTAGGAGAGCCCCCGCACCGCCCTGTTTTGTTTTGTTTCCTTGAGCGTGATTAAGAGTTACGCCATGGCGCTGGCAGTGACCCTCAGTCCTGGGGCGCTGCTCGCGGTGGCGCTCCACGCTCGGCGGCCCCGCTGCCCTGTTTTGCCATGGAAAGTGAAACCATCTTCCTCCGAGTGCGGAGCAGCAGGGCCCGGGCAGCGCGCTTGGCCCGCTCTGCCCCGCGCTCGCCTTTAACTGACTGTACTTGTACTGCGCCCGCGAGTCTGGCCCGCTGCCCCGCTGACCTGTAACTTATTGCACCCGCTTGGTGCCGCTGTTCGATAACTCAGAAACCTGAATTTTGGGAGAAATCCCTCTCGACACAGACCACAGACAGACATATTTGTCGGACGTCCGGGGACCAGAGAGGCTGGCCGTCAAAGCGAAGGTAAGGGTTGCGCAAGTCGCAGTCGCCAGCAAGCAGGGCTCTCTTGACAACACGCGTGGCGGCGAACTCTGCGTGGCTCACGGAACACGGTCGCTGCGGACGTCCGGGGACCCCGCCGACCCCGGGGCACCACGAGCCCCACGACCTGACCTGACCTCAGCGTGCCTCCGACCACTGCCGTGCTCGTGCTGCCCTCGGCCGTGCCCGGGCCGTTGGGCCGTGCGCTGGGCCTCGCCCCGTCGGTCCTCCCTCAGGCTGGCAGCCCCTGACGCCTGACGAGCGGAGGTTAGGCCACCTGCCCAAACAGTGCGTCCTGTTATTGCCTAACCACCAGGCGCCTCGACTAACCAACGCTAACCAATCACAATTTGCTTGGCAGTTTCAAGCTCTTTCTGAAAAGAACTTAATATATT
>NW_026269620.1:3592-5583 GCF_000697945.3 Frankliniella occidentalis | reverse complement strand
GAGACAGAGACAGCGACTGCTCCCGTCTTTCGCACTCGTGAGGATGAGGTGGATGAGGCATCCCACCTACCTACCCCCCCCTGAGCGCTCTGCGGAATCAGTCTGCTGCTGCACTCGATAACTATTGTGTGCATTTTTGCGTGGTTGTGGCATTCCCTCGTACATTCCAGTCCAGCCAGCGTGGTGAGCGGTGGTGAGAGGAGTGGTGTGATACCGGTGGTATCCAGCCAAAATTGCATCGACGTCGATTCCTAGACTTGAGGACTTGAGTGACAGAATACCGTTTCTCGTGCAACATCGACGCCGATCCGTCGTCGATCGACTCCCATTGCTGGCTTAGGAGAGAAATGCTTTGACCGAATTTATCGCAGTCGGCTGTATGACGGCGTCCCCAGACGGTTCCCCGAGCGCGCACGGTCGTAAGTGCGTCTTTGTGGTTCTGCGATTCCTGGCAGCGGGTCCACCAACCAACAGAGGGGACGCGGTTACGCAACGGGAGAGACAGAGATAACGGGGGCTCTCATCGGAAGGGAAAACGTACGCACTAGCGAATAATCGGAAGGCGGTTAAAGGATACGGCATTGTGTGACGTCACGAGGCGTTATTCACAGCGCGCATTTGCATTGCAGCAGAGGCAGCATACGGGCGACACGGCCAGAGTTTGCATATAGCATCCCAACCCGAGCGTGTCGGGCGCGGGACTGGAGCGCCTGAACGCCCGCTGCACACGTCTCCGGGTGGGCATGGGACTTCATACACTGGGGCGCCGCTGTGTTGCTGCTAGTCCCTCATGTCAGCCCCCCGAGTTGCACAACCTTTAGGAAGCAGAGAGTCGAGTAAAATAAATCCCCCAGGCCGCTGCTCCGTCTCCGTGCTCGTGGACGTGGAACCGGAGCGCTGCTCTCAGCTGCGCTGGACCCCCCTTCCTCCCCGTCGCCACCGCTACCGCACCGCGCCGCCGGGACCCCTGCAGCTAGGCAACCCCTTCGACGCCTCCCCCGGGGTCGCGTTCCTTTCGACGACGCTTCAAGAAGAGAGTCCACCTTCGCGCTTCCCGCGAAAGCCAAGGAAAACGGCTGCCAACTGCGTCGCAGAAATAGCAACCGTTCCTTGGCAGGAGACACTTCTGGAGTAGCGAGACATCCCCAGGGACCGTCTCATGGCGGGAGCCGTCTTGGCTCTCGCTGACGTCTTCTCCCGCGGTCCGGCGGCATATATACCGGCCGCTCCAGCATACATTCCGGGCGTCCGCGGGGACTCGTGGTTGTAAAGATGAAGAAGATGAACGAAAGATGATGATGATGATGAAGAAGAAAACGGAGAGTACCTGCCCTCGGTGCTCTCCTACTTCTCACCCCGCCCTCGGGCATACCCACGAGTCCCGACTTCGACGCCCTTTTTGACTTTTTTAAAAGCTCGCTCCCCGGAAAAGTAATAACAACCCCTACAAACTTGACAAAATCAAGTAAAATACATTTTTTTAGAATAAGAGAAAATTAGAAAAGTAATACCAAAAATATTGTTTCAAGAGAAAAACCAGAAAAATAGTCGTAAGCTTGAATTAATAGTGAAGCACCCCTCGGCACCGCCCCCCGCCCCCTGAGTACACGACGGCGCCAGCTGCTGCTGCTGCTGCGCCGGTCCAGCTAATCTTCTATGCACATATGCGGGCGAGCCGGCGCGGCGCACTGCCTGCTGTCATGATTGTCCGTGATATCCGCCAAGGTCGGCCGGCGATCGCGCCACGCCCCGATACCGCCCCGGCGTGGGGCTGCGTCCGCGGCGCGCGCGCGGCTACACCCCTCTCCCCCTCCCCTGCTCATGCAGCGGCGCAAATACAAAGGCCGACGTCGACTCGACAGAGAGAAGGGGGACGTTCGAGTAACCGCGGCACTGGAACGTTCGCCTTCGGAGCTGGGCATAAAATATAGTCCAAATCGAGACAGAGAGAGAGAGAGAGAGAGAGAGAGAGAGAGAGAGAGAGAGAGAGA
>NW_026269620.1:0-3542 GCF_000697945.3 Frankliniella occidentalis | reverse complement strand
GAGAGAGAGAGAGAGAGAGAGAGAGAGAGAGAGATTGATTGATTGATTGATTGATTGTTTATTGCCACTGAACTACAAAAAAGCAGTATTGGACATTGAATTGACATTACATTTTAAAAATTCATCAACACTGTAAAAACAATGAGATATTAAAAGCTTTTTTAATTGTTTAGTAAATCTAACATAGGTCAATTTCTTAAAACTAAGTGGTAGTTTATTGTATAATATAGGGCCTTTGTGGAAGATATCATTCTGGGTTACACTCAGAGAGAGAGAGAGAGAGAGAGAGAGAGAGAGAGAGAGAGAAAGGGTAAGTGGGGAGGGGTCGAGAATGTGCGGGGGAGAGGAGGGGGACAAGGGGAGCAGCGGGGGCGACGTTCAAACCGAGTAGGGTCGCGCTGGCACGGCGGCGGCGGCGCGGACGGTGCAGCCCGAACGTTGCGCTAAAATCGCTTACGTAGTCGCACCTACAACAGCCCGCCAGTCTTACCCCCTACCCTCCTCTCCCCTTCCCTCCAGTCCCGCCTCGCCACGCGCGGTGGATCGTGCCCCACTGATCTACATGTGTTGTGCATACACTTAGGCTGGGCGCGGCCGTATACCCCGCGCTCATGGGCCTCCATCTCGCCTCGGCGATACTCCCCACGCGCGCGCCGCCCGCCTCGGCCCCGCCCGAACTGCGCGCGCGCAGCCACCGCCTGTGAATCCCCGGGTAGGCAACCCGCTAAGCTCCCCTGCAGTGAGACGAGGATGTTGCCTAGTCACCCTGTCTTGCATGTCCTGCGAGATATGAGCTGTGTATTTTATTTATTTCTTTACCAAGACATGGTGTTTGCCGTGAAGTATTTTATTTTTCTAATTTATTTTGTTTTTGGTTTTGTTCACTTCATTTCTTTAAAAAATAAAATAATGGTTGGCTTGGGAAAATGAGCAGTGCGCCGAGTTATCGGGTGTATCACTAA
Organism: Frankliniella occidentalis; assembly: GCF_000697945.3. Classification (NCBI taxonomy): domain Eukaryota; kingdom Metazoa; phylum Arthropoda; class Insecta; order Thysanoptera; family Thripidae; genus Frankliniella; species Frankliniella occidentalis. Next base: position 2,580 of record NW_026269620.1, on the reverse strand, counting down.
GGTCAATTTATTAATAGTTAACAGCATCTCTCAACAACGCACCCGCAGCTCGGGACGACCGCAGACCCGAGGGGGTGCAGTTAAAACTTAACAATAACACACATTTCTGTGAGGATCAGTCAGATGTGGGCGTGGAGGAGCAGCTCCCGGGGGCCCCGGCGGCGTGCGGCGTGGACTGGTGTTCGGCCGGGGCCGCCGCGGGGCCGCCCCTCGGTGACTCATGCGCCCTTCATGAGGTGGTGCAGCGCGCGGCGCAGCTTAGTCCTCGCAGGACTTGACGAGGGGGTGGAGGACGACCTGGGCTCCCAGACAGCCGACCTGGTTCTGGATGTAGTCGTTGAAGTTGGACTCGATGACCCACATGAGCCTCTTGTAGCCGGGGACGACCTGGGTGGCCAGGCGGCAGTCGTTTCCGTGCTGCACCAGCTGGAAGTTGTCGGGCTTGAAGCAGGTCTCGGCGTTCCACATGTAGATGTCGGAGCCTCCCTTCTCACGGAAGAACAGGTTGGAGGCACCGTCGGTACCCAGGATGACGATCTTGCCGTTCTTGGGGCCGACATCGACGACCACACCGTTGGCAGAGCCGCGACGCAGGTTGCAGGACTTGATGGCGAACAGGCGGCAGCTGGACAGGTAGCTGAAGATGATGAGGTTGTTGTTGTCGGGGCGACGGATCAGAGCCAGGTAGAGGACGTCACGGTTGGCACCGCCGAGGAGGACAGCCTTGGGGAGCACCACACGGAAACCGCGGTTGGCCTGGATGTCGTAGACGAGGATGGCGCGGGTGGCGGCGTCGGACACGTACAGGTAGCACTTGCCGTCGGGGGTGTAGTCGACAACCAGGTACTGCAGACGGCTGGAAGAGCACACAAGGCCAGACAGGTCGATGGACTTGACGAGCTTGCCGGTCTTGATGTTGAAACCGACGACCTTGGGGGCGCAACGGCGGGTGGGGTTGTCCAGGGTGTTGGTGATACCGACGTCGAGCACCCACAGGATGTCGTTGACGTCGATGAACAGGTCGACGACGTTCTGGAGAGCGTCGCAGTTACCCTCCTCCTGGAGCGACCAGCACGGCCAGGGGCTGAGGGTGGGTGCGCAGGCCTTGTCCTTGAGGTTCAGGTGCGACAGGGTGAAGGGCACTCCCTCGCGGAAGCGGGGGGTGGCGACGAACACGTCGGAGCCGGAGATCTGCACGCGGGTGGCGATCATGTTCTTGGGCACGTACAGGCCGGACTTCTTGTAGATCTTCTCCGTGGAGGCGCAGGGGAAGACGATGTTGTTGCCATTGATGTAGACGGACAGCTCGTTGAGCAGCTCCTTGTCGCACGACGCGTATGCGACGGCTGCGCAGGCCGCGGCCAGGACGCACGCCAAAACCAACCTCATGTTTCTGAACAAAACAATGGAAAAAATTTGCGCATTAGTACTATGGTCTGTAGGAGATGAGCAATGGTAAATAATGCACGCACTGTACTACTTTTCGAATAAATAAAACTCAACAAGCTATTGGGTGTATCGGTTCACGCCTAACAAGCCGGCAATAAGCCGGCGCGTGAACTGAGACACCCGGTACAACTTCAGGAATTTACAAGGACATTCCGTTTTATTAAAGTCACCACTTCACTTTAAAAAATAAATAAAATTGTAGCAAATTATATACGCGAATCACCTTCAAATTTTGACGATTTTGAAGGCGTGTCGGAGTTCAAATTAACTTTATCAACACTACGCAGACACTTCAACAATCACTAACGCAACGACACGGTCACTTGAGTCACTGACACACACAACACACGACGCACGAAACTCTCTTACCTGATTTTTTTGACTGATCCGTTGCAGACCAGTGTTGGCGAGGGAGTGGCTGACTTCAGCCGTTGATGGACTCTTTTATACCGGGGACAAAACAGACGACTATTATGACCTACCTACCGGCGACGCTCGGCGCCCAAGACAAGCCCGGCTCGCGCCTCGCGGCTCCCCCTCCCCTCCCCTTCGCCGAGCCGCCCAGCCGGCCTCCCCGTCCGCGGCGCGCTGGGGCTGGGGCTGGCGGGCCACCCCGGGCCGCGGGAGAGAACTTAGAGTCACCAGCGAAGTTAGGGGATGAGGTACGGTGTCTGCACTGCAGCAGGTGGTCACTAGCAGGGAGTCCAGGTCGGTGCTTCCTGATCAGGCATCGTACGGGTGGCAGGGAGAGGGGTGGGGGGTCTCCCGTTACTCACCTCTTACCTGCATTAGCGACCTGCATCGGGTTGTGAGCCTCGTCCTGGACCGGACCTGTTAAGGCCAAATAAAATTATTACATAAAATTGTTAAATGCCATTGCGCCCGGTGTATGGTGGTGAGGCAAGCGTGCCTACAGGGTGGGTGATATCCGCGCCGTGGTTTTTTTCTGCTTATACTGTACCGGATTCATGCGTGCGGACAAGTTGCACACTCGCACGGGGCCATAAGGCGCCTTGGCGAGCGACGATAGGCAAGCCCGCCCGCACGCGTGAATCCGGTACAGTATAAGCCAAAAAAAAAACAACACACGGCGCGGATCACCCACCCTGTATTGGTATTGACCCCTTTCCT
>NW_026269619.1:12768-13509 GCF_000697945.3 Frankliniella occidentalis | reverse complement strand
GAGCGTCGCCTACGCTACAGAATTACAACCATAAACCGCGCCATCTGCTGCGGCTTCGGTCGGGTCGGCTGCAATGAAAAATGGCGCGCCTTGTCTGGTAGTCGAACCCGACGTCAGACAACGCGCGGTAGAGAAAGGTCCCCCAGTGCTTAGTTGCCTGCCGCCCTTATCCGGGACGGCAAGTTTTCCGCTCGCATTACCATAATCTGGTCGGTGCAGAGGTGGCGGGTGCAGTGCCGGTGGATGCGACCCCTACGCCTTGGTGTACAAGTTGTAGCGTCGGGCCGGATTGCCGTTGATCCGCGTTGGTGTCCCCGCGAAAAACGGATTGCAAACAGCATCGCTAGAATTAAAAAGAAAAGAAATTCGCTCTCAAAATCCAATATTCTGCCGTTACTGAAATAATGACAAACATGTATAGTTCACATTCAGGATCAATTGGCCTTCCTTGATCGCATACTCTGTGTAAAGAAGTGCTCAAATATTTTACAACATTTGTTTGGCATGTAAATGTCGCCAAGTAAAGGGCTATTTCAATTTTGTAAAAAGCACGAAAATTTGGAGAGAAATGATTAACCGTGTGAGGAATATCGCCATAGTAAAAGAAGAGATAGTCGGGGCTTCGCGCCTTGCCACGAGCGGGTAGGCAACCCGCTGCGCACCAGTGCACGCCGGGACTGCCCGCCCACGCCTGCGCGCGCCCCCCGCGCCCCCGCCCGCCAGAGTCGTGGGGTTTCGTCT
>NW_026269619.1:5706-7017 GCF_000697945.3 Frankliniella occidentalis | reverse complement strand
TGCCTATGTCATCGTAATCTGGAAGAGGGTGACGTGTCGCCCCGTGTTATCATTCCGAACAATGGCGGGCTCGTCAACAATACCAGCCTCATCACCATCCCATCGCGGGCGATAAGGACATTCGTCACGGCGGGGAGCGCAGCAGAGCGCCGGGGGCGGCCGGGGGCGGCCGGGGGCTGAGGGCGTAATTGGTGTAATTGGGATTGGCGGGGGGGATTGGGCTCCTCACATGCATATTGCAGCGACGGGCCCGCGGGGCGGAGCGCCCGTGCGCGCTGCAGGCTCAAATTTCAAGCTTTACTCAAAAAATAAACTGGGTCCCGAAAGACCGTTTCCTTGAAAGGGGAAAACATAGGAATGTTATTTTTCTAATTTTTCAAAGGAGGAGAAAAGCCTACAAGATAATGAACTTCTCTTATCTCATGATGTTTCATGAAACGGAGGTTTTTTTTTTCCAGGCTGAAAGTCTTTGATTCGAGGTCCTTGACCTTAAAAATTAACACCGAGATATATGTTGTATGTTCGTTGTGCATGATCATGCAGTACTTTAAAGAGCCATGCGGTCTTTACGAGTTCATCCACATATTCAACCAAATATTGTACACGAATATGCATGGACTGTTCAAATCCTCACCGTCTTTTCTTTGTTATTCGTGTTTGTAAACCCCCTCTCCTCCCCGCTCTCTTACTGTCTCCTTTTCCATAATTCCAAACAATCATGTTTCACCCAAAGTGCATGTCGCGTGTTATCTCGTCGCCATCCGCCCGCAATCATCTGTCGCCCCCGCCTCCCTGTCTCATTGGAGGCTTGTGTTTCCCCATCGCCCCGACGTGGTGCTCGCCCCGCCGCCGCGCTCCAGCTTCTTTCCGGGGCGAGGCGGGGACGGTGCTTGGTCACACCTCAGTGAGAGGGGCCGGGGTGGGCCTTAATGCCATGCAAATGCGCGCGTCCCTCTGTAAGCTCGCCGCCGCCGCCCGGGAGCTGGGCGAGCAGCAGCACCGCCTTGCTGGCGTAATTAAAAAGAAAGTCGAGCGAGATTGGGCTCCCGAAAATCGAACGACGCGCGACCAACTGCAACGGAACACTGCGAAGAATATTACCCGACCGGTGATTGTATCCGTCGTGACTCGATACCACGTAGGGCCCCGTGCGTTAACATTGTGCACGGGGTAGCTGAGCGAAGTGCATTAACTTTACAGAAGACATAAAAAATATAGAACAAAAGTGTACCGAATGAGGGTCCGCCTAGTAGGTAGGCAACCGGTCGTCTGCTCCTTGAACGTGAGAGATGGGGGGGGGGGCGCTTCTAA
>NW_026269619.1:0-401 GCF_000697945.3 Frankliniella occidentalis | reverse complement strand
TGCTGCTGCTGCTGCTGCTCGGGGGATCACTAAGAAATGGGCTCAGGCAAAAACGAGAGACGACGATGTATCCCCCGGTTTGCGGTATTTCGATAAATCGGAGTCGATACATCGTTCCGGCGAGGTGGTTTCCTCTCTCTCTCTATCTTTCGAGTAGGGCTTCGAGGAGGAGCCGCGGCAACTCCCTCCTCTTCTGCCCCGGCCACCAACGAAGAGAGGGGAGAGGAAGAAGAATTTGGCGGTCGTGGCACTACAATGCCTCTCTCTTTATCCGTGTTTGTGTGTTTTTCGGGAAAGAAGTATTGACACGTCGACTTTGATGTCGATGTAACGGCGGAGGGCGGCAGGGGGTTGCGTCCGGACCCTGCTCCGGTTCACTGGGTCCAGCGGGGAGGGCTGGA
>NW_026269618.1:9877-10170 GCF_000697945.3 Frankliniella occidentalis | reverse complement strand
ATTTGTTGCGATTTTTGTATTTACAAAATATGTTGTAAATTTGCGACAACTCTGGAAACCCAAGTGTGTACATGTATGCGTTCTTTACAGCAAATACTGCATACATGTGTGTAGTCATGTACACACTATTTGCTGCATACATAGTCATGTACACACTATTTGCTGCCTACATGTTCATGTTACGCAGTATTTGCTGCATACATGTAGGTATTCAGTAAATAACGCATACATGTACACACTTGGGTTTCCAGAGAACCCATTCATGCTTGTCGATCAATTCATCAATTCCGAGT
>NW_026269618.1:6057-6527 GCF_000697945.3 Frankliniella occidentalis | reverse complement strand
GATGGCAGGGGGAGCTGCCGTTCTGCGGTGAGTACCCCCCCCCCCCCCCCCCTTTCCCGCGGGGAAGCCCCCCGCAGGTGGCGGCAGGTGCATGTGCAGCAGGGGACGCGTGCCTCCGAAATCATCGCCGCTTTTGCGCCCCTTCCCCCTGTCTGTTTATTGACATTTACCCAATAGATGTGAGATTTGTGAGTGCAGTAAGGTGCGCATCGTGCCGTGCGTGCCTGTGGTGCACTTTCGGGCGTACTTCTGTTTGTGCTGTACTTAGGTCAGAAAACACAACCTACTCGTACACACACACACACACTCACAACAAACACAGCCCCTCCCCTCCTCTGTCACTTAGACACACCTCTGGCGGCCAGCCTTGTGGACCCGCAGGGCGAGCTTACCTCCCCCGCCCTCCCCCCGCTCTCTCCCTCTCCCGGGCCGCCCCTGCTTGACCAGGCCGGCGCTGGAAATAAAAACTA
>NW_026269618.1:0-895 GCF_000697945.3 Frankliniella occidentalis | reverse complement strand
CTCCCTGCAGCCAGGGCCTTTTGCATGTCCTTTTACTTCTGGCGACCAGCCACCACCCCCTTGATGCCTTGATTTAGTTCAGCACCCTTTCGCCTCTTTGCAATATTTTGTGCCGAACTTGACACCATCTGAAAGCTCTCTCGTCCCATAAATGTAGTCTCAAGGCACGCGCGGCAAGCAGGTCGATCACTGTGAAAAATATCCTTGCAAATGTACATTTGTTGTCACTTGTATTTACAAAATATGTTGTAAATTTGCGACAACTCTGGAAACCCAAGTGTGTACATGTATGCGTTATTTACAGCAAATACTGCGTACATGATCATGTATGCAGCAAATAGTGTGTACATGACTATGTGTGCAGCAAATACTTCATACATAGCCATGTACACACTATTTGCTGCATACATGTTCATGTACGCAGTATTTGCTGCATACATGTAGGTATTCAGCAAATAACGCATACATGTACACACTTGGGTTTCCAGAGAACCCATTCATGCTTGTCGATCAATTCATCAATTCCGAGTCGATGCTTCAATGCTTGTGAATTTACTATTTACCATTTCAAATCGTAATTTTACAACCCACATCGCACATCATGGAAAATTTTCCCGTAACCCTACGATTATTTTTCACAGTGATTGATTTTAACTCGTTTGAACGAGATTGTGTGTGTGTGTGTGTGTGCGTGTGACCTCATCGTGCACTGCTCCGTGTACCCGCTCTGCCCATTTCTGTATCTATTATTTCTCTCACCTGCTCTTTTTTTTTCTTCTTTCCTTCATCCATCGGCGTGAGGGCTGCGTGCGGCGCGCACCTCAGACTGATAATTTGCTTTAATAGGGGGCTGCGCATAAATTAGGAAAGTGAAGCGCGACCTTGGGGCTATTTT
>NW_026269617.1:14216-14628 GCF_000697945.3 Frankliniella occidentalis | reverse complement strand
ATCCGAGGGGCGTGGCGTTGGTGCGCGGGCGGAAACATGGTCTGCCGCATCGCCTACTCACCGGGAGCCCAAGTGTGTGAATTCCGCACAGTTGTCGCCGTGTGAACGCCATTCGTATACATGAGGGCACAAGGGTGTGAACTTCAGAGGGAAATTCACATCGTTTCTCCGTTACCTATGTACGAATATGCATTTACACTCCTAAATGTTACACACTTGCCGGTCCAGTCTGCATCTTACGCTGTCTTAAGGAAACCTTTCGCCGGCACATGACACGTGGGATTAGGCCTGCCGGGGAAGGACAAGCAGCTTCAGCGATACATACACTCTAAATGTCAAGGGACAATTTTGTCCGTAGATTTGCAACGATTTCGTGCACATCCAGAAAGGATGCAATTTTGTTCCCTTAATT
>NW_026269617.1:8814-9406 GCF_000697945.3 Frankliniella occidentalis | reverse complement strand
CGACCCCGCCGCAGCCACTCCATCAGGGCCAGCGGGGCTCCGCAAACCCATCCCTGGGGCGGTGATTTTTCTCTACGGACCGCTTGTGGGCTGCTCTCCATTCGGCAGTAGAAAAGTGGGAGAGAGAAAGGAAGGGAGAAGAGAGGTGAGGCGTACGAGTGGGAACGGAGATTCCGTTTTCATATTCACTGGTAAAACAAAGGTGCCACATAACACCTCTTTAAAGGTGCTACTGCAACTACAGTAATGCCTTTGTAGAGGCGCACTAAAATTGCCGAAAGTAGTGTTTTTCCAATGTTCTAAAACCACCGAGAGTGGTCGACTCGTATAATACTGGCTACACGGACCTTATAGTACCGTATAGTCCGTCTCGGTCGGTCCGCCCGGTCTGGCACCCAGCAGAGGGGCACTGACGTGGCGACCGGCTATCTACACTCTACTGTGGCGGATGCGGGCGCACGCGGCAGCCTTGCATGGCCCTGTAGGCTGAGACCGCCTCTGCTGCCCTGCCACGTCACACCTTTGCGCCCTAGCCCTCTTTCGCATATTGAAATAGGGCATCAGAAAGGCTGTCATCACAAATAAAATGCTT
>NW_026269617.1:0-1062 GCF_000697945.3 Frankliniella occidentalis | reverse complement strand
TGGATGCTGCGTTATACACTATGCCGCGCTCCTCTTGCGATAAAAGCCAGGTCGTTTTACGGGTAGCGGCGACGCATCGCTCTTCCGCCTCCCCCTCCCTCCTCTCCTCCCTCCCTCCTCCTTATTCCCCTTCCCCTCCCTCCCCCTCCCTCCCCACCTCCTCCGTGGCGCCTCCCGCCCGCACCCGCCCGCACCCGCCCGCGGCGTGTGAAGGCAGTGACCTGGATACCCAGGCTTGGCGGGCGTGGGTGGCCGGCCTGTGTGGTGTACAGGAAGGAAGTGCCCCGAACGGACCCCCGACCCGCTTACCCGCTTGCCCCACCGCCGAACGGACCCCGGGGAGGGGGGGTGAGGTGCTGGTGGAAGACAGGGCCTGGCCTGGATCAGGCCGGGACGTGTACGGGTGGCGCGAGCCTGGGCGGGGGAGGCGGCAGGCAAGCAAAGGGGCCATTTCGCGATTCTAACTAACTGGAACAAACGATTGGCCCCGAGTCCAGATGGGGTGATTCCACCGACATCACTTTGGAAAGCTCGCGTCGGCCGAGCCGAGCCCGAGCCGGACTAGATGCTATGGATGCAGAAACTCCGCCTCGAGCTCCACTCGCCATTCGCGCAAAACCGAACCGCGGGCTCTGCGCGCTGCTCTGCCGGCAAAGACTTTTTGCAGCTTATTCTGTGGAATATATGCGCTTTCAAAGCGCGCCCTTGAACTGGCCAGCGTGGGGTGGGGTGGAGTGGGTGAGGCAGTGGCGTGCGAGTGACACATACACACATGATCGCGCGCTTTTCATACGCAAATACGACAATTACCTCCCTACTGCGCCAAATCGGGGCCGTCATGCATCATGGGCAACGAGCCAGCCCCCTACCCCACCGTGATAACCTATACGGATGCTTGGGCTGTTGATTGCTGGGCTATTCAAAAACACGACTGACTAGTAACATGATTATCCTCTTGCTGTAAACCTTTCAGAATGTCAGAATGTCTCGCAATTTTTAATGTCTGTATCTATCTTTATGTTTGAATCTTGGTTGAGACTTTTTTCCTCCAATTTTTCTCAC
>NW_026269616.1:11658-12138 GCF_000697945.3 Frankliniella occidentalis | reverse complement strand
CTTACTCGAGCCTTTTGAGCTACACGGACTGGTTTAAACGACACACTCGGACCAAACAAAATCAGGTCAAGTTACTCCGAATGGACCCGCTGATTGATCGGGAGGCGGACCATGTATGGCTTTGTAGCTCTAGATCCAAGAATTCCGGGGTCGCTGGGCACGAGAAACTCTCCATTCTCGCCTCCATGCTTGTTCCGCTTCGGCCTCACGTCGCTGGGAGTTCTCTAGCGAAGTTTCCAAAGCCTGGATTGCTTCCCGGATGTGGATGTTGCCGGCCGCATCCACTTCGGGCTCAAAATAATACTGCAAGATGAGGTTTTGGGCAACCTCAAGTGCTGCTTCGGAGAGACCGAGAAAGGTTTCCCGACAGGAGGCGTAAAACTCATTTTCGTGTTTCTGTTGCTCCCACTGCCGAAGCTTGCTGTCCCGGAGCTCGGGTAATGACAATCTGTGTTCGTTCTTCGTCTTGGATCGCTCGAG
>NW_026269616.1:5410-6379 GCF_000697945.3 Frankliniella occidentalis | reverse complement strand
CGAAGATTGCCGTCAGAAGATCTCCTCCCAACCGCTCCTCCAGTGACCGAAGCAAGCCTAATTGGCTGATCCCACGCACGCCGCCGCCGTCAAGGCTCAAGATGTTGGGCCCTTTGGTTGGTGGTAGCTGTCGTACTGCGAGATGAACCTCAGCATCGCACAGGGGACACCGTGGGACATCGAGATGGTTCCCCACCGTTGGGCTATGGCGCCCAAATACCACAACACAATTGTCACACATCGCATGTCGGCATGACAGCATGTGCTCCGGCTCCCGGTTGAGGCAAAAGAAACAACTGGCCGAGGAGCGCAGACCCCCCCAGCACCGGTAAAAAGCGCGGAGGATGCGTTGCCGAACAACCGCCGACGGTTTCGTAGGACCTAGTGATCTCATGAGCTCAGTGAAGCAGCGCAGGATTTCGTTACAGAAGTCGGATCCGCTCATAACAGCGCTTTTCTGCACGGCCCAAGCATCGGTGCATTCCCTTCTATACAGCGTATTGAAAACATGATCTGGATGGAACACTGGGGGCGTCAGTCAGCAAAGAGCAGACAGAGGAGCCAGCTGCGTTGGATTGGGTTGAACAAGCTAGGAATCTGCGGGCTCACAATGCATTCCGGGGGGGTAGGCATCCATCAAGAGGGCCGAAGCGATAAACGAATGGACATCTTCGCCCTCACAGCGGGCTTCGTTCGTTTGCCTCAAGAAGTCTACTAGGCATGCCACCCTCCTCGATGTCGGTGGGAAACCACTTCGTGCGACGCGGAGGCAATCAAAGGCCGCACCATCCGGGCTTCGCATTGCAGATTCCAAGTTGGCTTTCCAAAGCGCGCCCAGGTGATTAGCCGAGAACAAAACTCCACACTGTGCTTGTTCGTCTCGCACTGACAGAAGCTTGTCGAGTATGGCACTGCGCAGCGGCTCGAAGGCGGCCGCGGGCGACAGTTCGGACCGATGTCGCAGATCTA
>NW_026269616.1:0-435 GCF_000697945.3 Frankliniella occidentalis | reverse complement strand
ATCGGGACCAGAGAAATCAGGCCCAAGGAAGCGCAATGATATTGAAAGTTGAGGTTTGTCGCCGAGGTTTCCGCAGGCTGTACCAACACCTCGGCCAGGTGGCCCACAAAAAACATCGAGATGGCGCATATGTATCCTAGCTGTAGAGTTGAGCGAGTGGAGAACTCTAGAGTCACGAAGGTGATGGTGCTTGTGTATATCAGGAGCAGGATGCCTCCAAACTCAAGTCTCTCCCAATACCATGCCTGGGTTCTGTCAAAGACAAGGATGATTCGGTACAGAAGACTCAGGAAACACCAAGTGACGACACCGATACCGAAGAGAAGTACCGCGAGGAATTCACCGATATCCACATTGTGCGCAGGAAAATGGAACAGAAGATATTGGAGGGTAAACAACGAAAAATACGCGATACCGAAGACGTCGAGGATCGCG
>NW_026269615.1:14930-17939 GCF_000697945.3 Frankliniella occidentalis | reverse complement strand
AAACACAGAAAAAAATGAGTACGCTGGAATTTATAGTGAAGTAACCCTCGGCTACGAGCCCTGAACTACGTGAGATGTCACTACCCCCCGTGCCGCTTACCCGTGCTCCTCTCGACGGCGTGGTACGTGACGCCCTGCGTGCCGCGGCCGAGCTCGTCGCCCAGGTCGTAGGCCTCGGCCAGCGGCACCTCCTTGTGCGCGCGCACCGGCTTGGGCCGCATGTACGTCTGGTCCCAGTAGCGGCGCTCGTCCTCCTCGACGTGCACCATGACGGACGTGCTCACCGAGCCCGCCACGTTGGAGGCCGTGATGGAGTACAGGCCCTCGTCCTTGTTGATGGCGTCCGAGATGTGCAGGTGGCACGTGTCCGGCTCGACGAACGAGACCTTGACGCGCTCCGACGAGAAGATGGGCATCCAGTCCTTGAACCACTTGATGTCCGGGTAGGGGACGCCGATGACGCGCGCCTCGAGGCGCGTGCCCTTGCGCAGCATCATGGTGGTCTCCTCGGGCCGCTTGATGAACACGGGGTACTCGGCGATCTCCAGGCGGACGCGCTGCCGCGCCTCGCCGTGCTCGTTGGTCGCCACCGCCTCGTACACGCCCACGTCGCGCTCGAGCATCCTGCCGGGGACGAGGCCAGTGAGAAAGGACGACATCGGTCATCGGTGCCGTTCAGAAAACACGTGAAAATGGAGGGGTACAAATATTATGAGGTCCCAAAGAATCTGGGCAGCCAAGGAGAGCCCAAGGAGACCCCATGATAATTGTATCCAGGGGTAAAAATATCATGAGGTCTCCTTGGACTACAAATGACCGTCATGATCATTTTGGGATCCCATAAAATTTGTCCCCACCCCCCACTTTACGTCAACGGCGTTTCTAAACGACCCCTCCAACTTTCGGGAGTCACTCCGGCCCTGTTGTTCGATCGTACTTGTTTATGAAGAGCGTGGCCTGGCCGTTGCGCGTGTAGCTCTGGTCGAAGCGGCCGCCGGACTCGATCAGCTCGTCGTTGAAGTAGTACTTCATGACGGGCTTGGGGTAGCCGTACACGAACCAGAACAGGTTGCAGTTGTGGTTCTTCACGCCGTACTGCGTGTCGTGCTCCTGGCGCAGGAACCTGAGCAGAAAAATCAAGAAAAAGTCAGGAAAATTAGACAAAAAAAATCAGAAAAGATCAGAAAAAAAGTGTAAGCTGCTTTCTATAGTAAATCACGCCTCGACCTGCGCACGACGTCACGGAGACGTTTGTTGTCACGCAGTTTGCCTCACCTCGGTGCCTGTGCGTAGCCATCGTGCGGGGGCCGCTCGATGTCGAAGTCCTTGGGGAAGTACGGCGAGGTCTCGGGGCGGAAGTCGATGCCGGGCTCCAGGTAGGGGAAGAAGCGCGGCGGCGGCGGCTCCAGCTTCTCGCGGTGCGTGACGGCGTACGGCGAGGGGTCGCTGATGCCGTACTTGTTCTCGACGCGGATGCGGAACTTGTAGTTGCGGAAGGGCTCGAGGTTGTGCACGTCGCACGCGCACGACCGGATGCCGGTGCGCACCGTGGTCCACTCGCCGTCCGGCAGCTCGCACATCTCGACCTGGAGCAAGGTATCATGTCACTGCATATTTCAATCCGAAATGAGTTGACGCAGAATCAGCAATAGGGTTGGAGCCCTGGAAATTTTCCGGAAAACACGGGTCCCAGACCCCGGGAAATTTCCCGTTTTTCCGAAAATGTCGAGAATTTTCAGGGATTTTCCGAAAATTTCCAACCGTTGCCAATCAATTATATACTTGTCATGGTGAAGTCCTCACCTGGTACGTGACGGGGGTCCGGGGCCCGATGGGGATGCTGGGCCTCCAGGACAGCGTCAGGCGCCTGTCCGTCATCCTGCTGATGATGGGCGCGTTGGGCAGCGGCAGCGGCACGCCGCTCGTCTTCACCTTCTTGAAGTCCTGGTACTGGTCGCCGATGGGGCGCTTACCCGTGCTGTCCAGCGCTGTCCAAAAAATTAGTTTAAAACGTTGTCGTTGTTGTCGTCGTCCTTGTTGATGTTTCTGTTGTCCTTGTTTCTGTATCTGTTGTCCTTGTTCTTGTTCCTGTTGTCCTTGTTCTTGTTCCTGTTGTCCTTGTTTATGTTTTAATATTGTCCTTGTACATGTTTTTGTTGTCCTTGTTCATGTTTTAATTTTGTCCTTGTACATGTTTTTGTTGTCCTTGTTCCTGCCTAATTATTGTCCTTGTTTCTGTTTTGCCGTCGTTGCTCGTGTTGTTGTAGGTTGCATGTCCATGTTGTCATACTTACTGCGGCCCGATACTTACAGTCGTACTTGAGCTCGGACTCGCAGGACGCCTCGCCGTGCGGGTTGAAGATGCGCAGGCGGTAGGTGCCCACGTCGGAGGGGTCGGTGTCCTTGACGATGAGCCGCAGCAGGCCGGAGCCGCCCGACTCCATGATGAAGCGGTCGCTCGCCTCGATGCGCTTGCCGTTGCGGAACCACTCGTACTCGGGCTCCGGGAAGCCGTTGACGCACGCCGTGAACTTGGCCGACATGCCCGTCACCACCTCGCAGTCGCCGATCTTCTTGAGGAACGACGGCGCCTCCATCTTCTGCTTCTTGTCGATCTTGTCGACCACCTCCAGGTCGCCGTTGCACATGTCCTTGCCGGCAGTGTTGGCGATCTTGCAGGTGTAGGTGCCGTTGTCCTTGGGCGTGCACTCCTTCACGTACAGGCAAATGTGGTCGTCGTCGCGCTTCATGTGGTACTTGGCTGACTCGGCGACGGGCTTGCCGTTGAAGAACCAGCTCACCGTCGGCTTGGGGTTGCCGCCGATGCGCGCCATGAATTTGGCGTCCAGGCCAGGGATCTGAAAGAAAACGTTATAGAACATTGCTATAAAACTCTAGGCTAACCGTAATTAGGACAAAGCATCCTCAAATTGATAATTGTCAAAATTTTGAAGATTTTAAACTTTGATGAAAATACTCGGTTTGAATTATAATTTTATAAATGAGTGT
>NW_026269615.1:4311-11184 GCF_000697945.3 Frankliniella occidentalis | reverse complement strand
TAACAATTTTCTCATATTTTGAATCAGTGATAACAAAATCAGAATACAGCATCATTAAAAATGATCAATCTGTGATGCATCCTAGTATTTCTGGAACATATTGGATCATATTGATGTAATTCAAGTAGAATAAATAATCGTGTTTTCCTTTGCTTTAAAAAACAGCAGCTCGCCAATATAAGATAGCTTACAGAAAAGCATTTTAGTATCCTAGACAAATAAGCTGCAAAACAAAAGCCTTGTAAAGAAAGCATTTTTGTGAACGACGAAGCAATAGCTTTGAAAGGCAGTAAATATATGTTCTGTTCATGTGCTGCTGTTAATGTAGTGCTCGAAGAGAAAAGTAAGAAAAAGGGGTAAATATTTGACCCCTCCCATCCCCTCGAGTTTTCATTGATTTTGAATTTGGTGGAACATACCTTGCTACATCTGGCGGGAGGCAGGCGAAGCGCAGAAGCTGAGCGGAGCTGCACGACTCATGCAGGCAGGCAACAGAAACACGCAACACACGAGAAGCCTGGGTAGCTAGGGGGAAGCCCCAACGCCGATGTGACTTGAGTTCATGAATGAGTTTGCCTGGAAATGAGGTGACGATTCCCTTCTTTTTAACTTGGTTGGGGGAAGGGGAGGAGGAACCGGCGTAGTTCTTCAGCCACCTATGTACAATTGGTTCAACACTCTAACGGTTAACAAAACGTACAAACGATAAAAACCCTTACAGTAGGTTTAGCAGTTTTTAAACACGTTCATCAAAAGTACTACAGATTCGTTGTTAAAAAAATTCAGTACGAAAAGAAAATCTGATGACTTTTTTCAACACTGTACGCGTCACACAACACTGCACGCTGTTGGAAAGTGAAAGTGGGGGACGAACTCGGGATTGAAAACGTAACAAAAGTGACAGACAGTAGGAAGGGAGCCGCCTGCCGATGGGGTACCTTCGGCCACCGCCTTCTCGCTCTCCTTGTCCAGGATCTCCTCCAGGACGGACCGCTGCTTCTGGACGCGGCGCAGAAGCGCTTCGAGCGCCGGGTCTTCTTCGTCGGCCTCGACGGCGGCCTTCTTCGAGGTGGCCGGCACCGCGTCGACGGGGGTGCTGGGCGCGCTGCCCTCCACCGTGTCCAGGCGCTCTAGACGACGACCTGCAAGCCGCTCGTCGCAGTCAGCGCCCGCGTCCCCCCAGGGATCGTCGGCGTCCTCCGGCCCCGGGGAGACGCTGGCGCGGGCCGAGCGGCCGCCGTCCTCGTCCGAGTACACCGAGACGATGGACACCCCCCGGTTCACCGACAGCCTCGCGCCGGACCGGGGGCCGCCGTCCTCGGCCGGCTCCTCGACCACGCCGAACTGGAGGCGGTCGGCGGGCGTGAGCGAGTCCACCTCCACGAACGTCACGCCCTCGAACGTGACGCGCGATGGGCCGCTGTCACCTGAAAGGCGCTGTCCGGTTAGGTCCCCGCCGTGCTGCCCGGAGGCGATGTACATGGAGAAGCGGTTGTGTGCGTGAGTGAAGCGGTCGCGGCGGGTGAGGTCCAGGGGCGGCGCCAGGCGCCCTCCCCTGGCCGTGTTAGCGCGGGGAGCGGCTGCGCGCGCGAGTGGGCGGATGACAACGACTAGCTACGCCGAACACGGTTAGGACTACGACTACAAGAGTGGGGGAGTATGTACATGGGGATCGTGTGGGGGAGGAGACGGCCAGTCACAGGTCGCGCCTCCGGAGACCATATAATGCGCCGCGGTCGCGATAATCGGATACCGAACGGACAGTCTCGCCGGGCCGGATGTGCAGTGACTGTACGCGCGCTGTGCTGCGCTAGGAGCGTGGAGACATGGCAAGCGGACGGACGGACTTGGCGTGGCGCTGCGAGGCGCTGGGTGGAGGCCGAGGCTGCGGGGTCGCTTACCTGCGCTCTCCGCTCTCTGGGGCCCGCTCTCGTCGGACACGTCGCGCTGCGCCGCGCGCTTGGTGCCCGCGTCGGCCTCGTCCTGAGCCACCTCCACGGCCTCCTCCCGGGTGGCGGGCACCGCCTTCTGCGGCTTCTTGCCCCCCGAGCCCAGGTCCTCTACGGCGGCGTCCTGGCCCCCGTTGACGTGCACCTCCTCGGCCTCGCCCGACACGACAGCCTTCTTCGACTTGGCCTTCCCGGCCTCGTCGTCGACCCCCGCCTTCTGGGAGCGACCGTCGTCATCGCCGTTTACTTGCACGACGTCAGCTTTGTTGGCTTCCGTTGCTCTCTCGGGCTTCTTGGCCTCCACGTCCTCGGACTCGGGAACAGCCTTGGCCTTGGCCTCGGCAGGAGCTTCCACCTCCTCCGCCTTGCGGGCTCTCAGCTTCTTCTCCTTGAGCTCCTCGGCCTCGGCCTCCTTGTTGGGCTTCAGCTTCACCTCCACCTGCTCAACTTCTTCTTCCTCCTCGTCCTCCTCGATCTTCTTAACTTTTCTGTGCATCTCTTCGTCTTCCTCTTCCACCGTTTTCTCTGTGTGGGTCGAACAATGTGGGTTGAGTATCAGGGTGCAGTGTATGGTAGGAAGAGGTTGGTCTATAAGAGGGGATACAGCAATATGACATGCACAAACTGCTTCCTATACGCAGAGGGTTCACTCTTGAACAACTTAAAATACTTTAGAAAAATAAGTGGAATAGGAACAAAATAGGGAAACTTCTGAGAGTGGTTGTTCTGTCGCTCATGTTGGCAATAGTTCTAATGAGTAGGGATCAGAATCATAAACCAATCTCAGAAATTATTTTAATTTCAAAGTTGTGAACCTCTCTGCTTCACTAAGAATCACACACTTGCTAAAACTATTGGGGAATTCGGTCAAGAAGCACACCATGCTCAGCAGGAATCTGTAACCCTCCCACTTTTGCCTCCACACTTGGGGGCCAAGATACTGAAAGTCATTGGACAAATAGTCCCACACCCTATTTTTGTCAGGTCAAGTTCCAAGGCCCGCTGTAGGTGTTCTCAGTCTTAAAGAGATAATGCTCAGATAGGTAAAAGGAGCGCTAAGAATAAAACACTAATGCTTCAGGAAAATGCACGTTAGGAACCAAAAATGTGACTATACAAACATTCTCTACTACTTACAGCCCAATGCTGAAAGGTGAAAAGAATTTCTCCGCCGATTAGAAAAGATAATATAAGAGGTGAATTAATTTGTGAGCAATTTCTGTTTTGAGCTTATAAAATTGTAAAATAAATAAACATGGTGTCTAGTTTAATTTTTTGTCTAAGTTTTTGGACTGTAGCGTAAGTAGCTGACTTTTTGTTAAAACTGACCTATTTTTGAATTACTGATTAAATGGTTATAATTGGGTAGCAGTTTGCAATGTGGGATACATATTTGTGTACTCCATTGGAAGTAAAGTGCGTCAGAGAGTGTTTTATGAGACATTGAATATTTCTTAATAGTATATCGTAAAATATCATCATAATCAAAACTGCACTTATATTGAAAATCTGGTAGCTGAACTCACCGTTCACAACAACTTTACACTTGGTGGATGTGGTGCCCTGTTCGTTGGACACACGACACTCATACTCGCCAGTGTCCTGGTACTTGCATAAGTCTAGTGTCATGCTGTAACTTTCCTGTCTGGTCTTGTCACGGGTTATCTTAATGTTGGCATTGGCCTGTGCTGACAGTTTTTGACCATCCTTATACCTAAACAAACACAACATTAGAGAAGTTAATACTTTTTAAAAAGTCTAGAACACACAAGACAATTAACTCAAGGCGCAATGCTACTACCATTGGACGTCTGGCACTGGGACTCCATTAGCTTCAATGTTTAGACTAATAGTTTCGCCTTCATCAAGGTTCACATCCTCCAACTTCTTTGTGATCTTGGGTACATCTGGAGCAAATAAAATAAAAATTGACATTCAGACAAACCAGAAAAAGTATGAAGTGACCAAAAAGACAGAGTGACCAAAAAACGTCTCTGTGATCGCCCAACTCACATAAAACCTTGAATTCAGAGCTGCTCTCTGTTTCGCCCATGGTGTTCGTGGCCTTGCAGGTGTACACTCCTGCCTGTTCCACCTTCACCTCCTTCATGGTCAGCTTGTACGTCTTCAGGTAGATGTGCTGCTCGTCTACAGTCCGCGTAAGCAACGTCTTGCGCTCCGTCACCTCGACACCTTTGCTAATACACGACTGCCCGTGCTGGTTACAAAGCTCGTCCTGGAACCTGTAGGTAAAAGGTCATTTTTCAAAGACTTGAAAGACGAAAATAAAATTTGAAATGTGGCAGGTTTTGCGATGAGGTTACCTACAAAGCAGGTAGGTGTAGTCTCGAGGCAAACCCCGCCGTAAACAAACACAACTTACCACTTGATTTCGGGCTGTGGGAAGGCCTCGATGGTGACTTCGAAGACGATGTTGAGCTCGCCCTCCTTGGACACGATGTCCTTGAGCTTCTGCTTGACGAGCGGCACGCAGTGCACGTGCATCGTGGTGCTGTCGCTCACCCGCCCGTTGCGGTTGTCCAGCTCGCACGTGTACTTGCCCATGTCGTCGCGGTTGATGCCGCGGATGGTCAGGGTGTGCGTCTCCCCGTCCCGGTCGCTCTCGATCTTGATGTGACGGTCGTCGTTCAGCAGCTCCTCGTCATCCTTGAACCTGGAGGCGCAACAGAGCAAGGTGACGAGAAAGGACCAACGAAAACAGGACACTGTCTAGATAACGATATCAAAAAGGGCAAAACGGGGGGCGTGCGGACATCGTTCAGACGAGTACATTGTCACTGGGCAGAGGGGCCAGGGGCCGTGACCTCACCCCGTACTCACCACCGGACTCTGGGCTTGGGGTCGCCGTCGACCTTGACGGTGAAGGTGGTGAAGTCCCCTTCGCGCACCTCAATCTTGCGGGGGGCGATCTTCTGTGTGAAGAAGGGCGGCGACTGGACGGCCACCTTGTAGAACTCGGACGTCTGGCTGACCTCGTTGCGGGCGACCACCGAGTACGAGCCCGAGTCGTCGAGGCGCACCTTCTCGATCACCAAGACATACGTCTCGCTGGTCTCCTTCACGATGTGGAAGCGCTCGTCGGTGGACGAGATCTCCTGGCCGTCCTTGTACCTGTCGGCGGCAACCGAAAGGTACCACAAAGAAATTTAGACGGGGCGATTGAAAAGATTTCCAAAAAGGTTTCATGTTGCTGTATCCGGGCTACTCACCAAGACAGCTCCGGGGCAGGTGTGCCCTCGACCTCAACCGTCACCCTCAGGGTGTCGTCTGTCATGCAGGCCTGGTCCTTCATCTTTGTCTTGAACTTGGGCGGTGCTGCAAAGCGTACAATAACGTGTAGGGTAAAGAAAGCATTCCGGTTATGCTGAAATGCAGAAGAATGCGGGGAAGAAGAAAACGGAAATCACTATAGTTTAACATGGTGACTTCCGTTTTCTTGTTCCCCGTATTCGTCTGCATTTAAGCTTTACCAGGATGCTTTATTAAGAAACAACAACGGGGTGCCCCCAGCAGGTGCACTTGTGTCCTCACCCTTCACGTTGAGCGTGACCTCGGCGAAGTCCTCGCCCATGTCGTTCCAGGCCGTGACGGTGTAGGTGCCGGCGTCCTCTGGAGTCACCCCCTTGATGATCATGGACATGCTCTCGTCATCCTCGTACAGGAAGCGCACGCGCCCGCCCGCCTTGATGTCCTGCCCGTCCTTTGTCCTGCAAAAAAATTAAGCAAAATGAAATGAGATAAAAGTTTACCATATACACCTGGAATCATTTTTACAGATCTCTTTGAATCTCACCATGCAATCTCTGGTTTTGGTGATCCCTCAACTTTGAGTTCCAGCATGGCAGAGCCCCCGATGCTGACTTCCTGAGTCTTCGTTTCCACAGTGATCGTGGGTTTCTGCGGTTCCTTTTGTAGTGCATTGACGCCTCCTGTCAAAATGTACAATAATCGAATTAAAATAGATGTGGTGTTTGAATATATCCCAATAGTCGTATACGACTTTCAATCAAACACGGTGCAATTAAAAGTAAATGACTGGATTGTTCGAGGGTTTCTTTTGGCATAGTATCCACTGCACATTGACAGATTGGATCGGAGCCAAGAGCGCTTGAAACAAAATACGACCTCGTCATGTCTCGATGTTGACATTCAGGCAGAGCGAAGCAAACGCGCTTAGAAACGACAACCCGGGCATTGCCCATTGAAAAATGTAAACAAGAAAATGGTAGCGAGATACTCGAGTTTATTTTACATTCTGAGATTTGAACCGCAGTGAATAAGGCTCTGTTCAAAAGGTTTTCAACGTTTTCGAGTATGGACTGAAAACGGGGAATTGGTTTTGAGAGGTCCCGCCATCTTCAACCCTCTGGCCGGCGATGCCGGAAATGCGTATATAGAGCAACGAGTGTAAGTGGAGCCATGCACATAAAGACGCTGGTGCTCTAATTCGGGTGGCGGTGCTAAAAATACGCCGGGCTGAGATGTGCGAACAGACCTCGGTTGATCTTCAATCGAAATTCGAAAAAAATCTTTAAGATTTGATCGATTGACCGAGTGGAACGGTGGTTAACACTCCGGGAAAACGTCTGCACAAATGTGACGTTGGGTGGAATAAAGAAAAACAAAATATAGAACAAGAGGGCATTAGTGGAAAGTAGGGGCCATCCGAAATTCACATGATACAGTTTCACCCGTCTCGCCTGCACTTCAAGGATTTGCACGACAGAGAAGAGACTCCCATGCGTGAAGTAAAATCCAAACGATGCCAGTTGGTGGGGGAAAGTCAGTGTGTTTACCATTATCTCAGAGGGTTGCATCCGGCCAGCACACGTTTCTTTTCGGCCTCGTAAAAGTGAAATGGAAATTAAGGTGAGTCAGGGTGGGTAGGGGGTGGGGGAGGGTG
>NW_026269615.1:0-3670 GCF_000697945.3 Frankliniella occidentalis | reverse complement strand
TCTTTTTGCCTTTCTATCTCTTTCTGCTTTTCTATTTCTTTCTGACGTTCTATTTCCCTCTGCTTTTCTATTTCTTTCTGGCGTTCTATTTCCCGCTGCTTCTCTACCTCTTTTTGCCTTTCTATCTCTTTCTGCTTTTCTATTTCTCTCTGACGTTCTATTTCCTTTTGCTTCTCGAATTCCTTGAGTCTATCTTGTTCTATCTGTTTTTCTATTTCTTTCTGTTTTTCAAGTCTCTTTTGCTCTTCTTTTCGTTTTAGCCTTTCTACTTCCTTCTGCTTCTCTACTTCTTTTTGCCTTTCGATCTCCTTTTGTTTTTCTATTTCCGCACCCCTTTCTTCCTCTTTGAGCCTCTCCGTCATCTTGTCTATCTCCAGCTGCCTTAATCTCTCCACCTCCTTCTCCTTTTCAATCTCTCTGAGCCTCTGGAACTCCCTCTCCTCCATCCTGACGCGCTCGTCGCCTCCCTCCGAGTCCTGCCCGCCCGCCTGCAGGCGCTCGTTCTCGTCCTCCTCCGTCCGCTCCTCCACGTCGTCGCCCTCAAACGCGTCACCTTCCTCCCTCTTCCGGAACGCGTTGATCCTCTTCTCGAGGACGCTCAGCTTCCTGGCCTGCGCGTACTTGGCGAACGCGATGGTTTTGATCTGCCGTGCAGTGGGGTCCAGAGGGACCTGCAGGCCGCCCTGCTGGGGGCCCTGTTGGAGATCCTGCCGGCCCTTTCCTTCCTCGGCGCTTTCTGGGGACTTTATCCCACCCACGGTATCTTCTGGGGACTGAATCCGAATGATCCCGCCCACGGTATCTTCAGGGGACTGAATCCCGCCCTCGGACTCGCGCTCAAAGTCCATCTCCCAGCGCTCTTGACGCTCATCGCCCGTTATGAACGCGCCCTCTATCCGCTGCAGGCACTGCTCCTCCTGCCTCTGGGCCTGCAAGGACGGCAAGCAGCAGCGCGGGGTGTTAGTGAGTGGGGAGGTCGTTCACATGTCAAGAAATAAAACGTTATTATATATGGCGCGGAAAGCGGTTGTGGCTGCTGTTGCTATATGTATGTGGCTGTGAGAGGTTCGGTTATGCGAGACAAAGCGCGCGCGCGCGACGAGAACAAAAGCCAGCCGTGCGTAGTAGAATGGGACTCTGTACAAACCTCGAGCAATGCTTTCAATTTGTTCTCCTGTGAAGAAAAGTAAAAGGCCAGGTTAACAAAAAGAGGTCGACAGCACGTCTACGCCAGCATTGGTATTATTTTCGAGCGCAACTAAGTGTCTAAGGACGCGTCTAAAGAGCGAGACAAGGAGGCACAGCTGCAAACTGCGCATGGGCGCTAAAAGTGACCATAAGCCCACGCCGGGTCTCAACATAAAGGTGTTCCATTGAGGCCAACGACAGCTGCTGCGGCGGCAGGGGCTTTACTAGACACTAAAAAGGCGTACCAGGAAGGGTTTGCGGCAGCACATCATACAGGGTTCACTTACGTTTGGCAATAATGACAAATAATATACAACTACCACTAACAACAGATTTTTTAAAACTGGTTTTAGAAAAGTTATTGTTTGGAAAAGGCTTCACTTTGTAATTTTGATGTTTGTACAACCACACAGAGTTGCCATCTAGCCTCGATTCAGTGAATGGGTATACCTGGTTGCCTTTGGGATAATCCAGAAACTATGTCCGCCATTTTCCGTTACGAAATTGCCCAGTTCTGCCTACGCAAGCTCTCATAGCGCCTGATAGGTGGGCAACATCTTGTCTACAGGGCACACATGCACTGCTGGGTGGCCTACTCTGAGTTTCGCAGGCGCCAAAGCTCCTGTAATTTGCCGAACGAATCTGAGAAAAGCGGACGTACTTTCTGGACGATCCCTTTGCACTCGAGGCCATGCGGAGGGCGCAATTGCACAAACCCAGTCGCACGCCACCATGGACTACTTTGCCCATCTATTCGCCAAAAGGAGGCCAGATGACCCCCGATTATTTACAAGGTTGATTTGTAAAAGATTAACAAAACAAATCATTACACAGAATCTGAATGTATTTAAAAGGGGGGGGGAGGTGGGGCCCTGGGGGGCAGCTGCTAAGGCCTATATAACTTATGCATGATACAGCGATAGACACGAAAACAAGCGGGCGTTCTAGCTATAAGATTTGAGGCGCGAGCACTATACCTTTCACGTGTAGCCGTCATGGGCTTGCTCGGGCGTGGGATCGAAACTACCTCTGGCACCTTACCCCAAATGAATGCAACGATCATATGAAAGGGGAAAAAAGAGGCTGCTGTACTTACTGTGAGAAGGACCTTAAACCGCTCCTCTGGGTCGAACTGCTGACCGTTGCGCGTCCAGTGGAAGGTGGGCGCCTGCCCAGGGGCAACCTCCTCACCCTCTTCTAGTCCCGCAAAAACATCCTTCTCGTCTGAAATGCAAACGATTTACAATCGATAAACGTTTGTCTCTGCATCACTTGCAACGTGCGATGGGAGCACTTCTACTCACCCACGACAGACAGCTGGGCGTCGCAGCGCTCCTCGCCGTACGAGTTGATGGCCACGCACGAGTACTTGCCGGCGTCCTCCGGCTTCACCTCCGGGATGACGAGCTCGTAGTATCCGGCGTCCGACTGTTCCGTGTTCACCTTGAGGCGGTCGTTGGTCGACAGAATGCGACTGTCGTCCTTGTAGCTGCGAGGTGACAATGTGAGGATCAGATTTAGGTCACTAGTGAAGAGTGGAAAGGGCGTAAGTCTTTGCATTGGACCTACGCCCTTTCCACTTTTCACCAGTGATATCTGGTTTTCCTGTAAACCACTCCTGATAAAATGTTTCTCATTGAAACAGACTTACAATCTCACGGTGGGGTTAGGGTTGCCCTTGACTTTGACCATGAATCGAAGGTACGTGTTCTCCAGAAGTTCGGTGTCCTTGAGCTTGACCAGGAACACGGGGTGGTTCGCCTCGGCGCGCTGTTTCCTCTCCTCGTCCGTAACTGTATTGAAGAAAATTTATTGAAATAGGGGAAATGTTGAATTTACGAAAAAGCTATTTGATTTTTACATCATCTAAACACGGTGAAAATAATGTCTGAATTTTTGAGGGGAAAAGGAAAACCTTGAGGAAATGCCATATTTAAGGGAAAACTCCTCAGATTTTGAGGAGATCTCAAGCAATGGGGGAAATCCCGATAACATGGGAGTTCGTCAAAGTTTTTCCTTTTCCCTCAAAGATTTAGGCGTTGCTTTTACCGCGTGTAACGCGACAGCACGTCTGTGACACGTGGCGGATACTCACGTTTCTGGACGAGCAGGTGGGCGGTGCAGGTGCTGGAGCCCTCGGCGTTGGTGGCGTGCGCCGTGTACATGCCGGTGTCGGCCTCGATGAGGTTCTGGATCTCCAGCTTGAAGGCGTTGTCCACGTTGCTCTTGGACACGCGGTCCATGAGGCGGTCGCTCAGCGGCTTGTTGTCTTTGAGCCACGTCACGGAGGCCGACTCTTCTCCCGCCACGCTGCACTCGAACGTGGCTGTCTCACCCGCTGCAAGTAGAGTGAACATGATGCCGTGAGAGAAGAACCCTCCCTAATGTTTTTTGTAAATGCTAACTGCTTTTTGAAACCTTAATGCAAAACAAGTTGTTTCGAATATGTCTAACTTATATATGGTTTAAGTAAATTCTATAG
>NW_026269614.1:13518-13844 GCF_000697945.3 Frankliniella occidentalis | reverse complement strand
ATTGGCAGTAGACTGATCGGTCGATACGATGCGGGGTCTTCCCTGTCCTTTCCGGCTTTGTAAATGCATATGACTTGACTGAACTTCCAGGATTTTGGGATAATTTGAGTTGAAAGGCACGCATTTATAAGCGAGCAGAAAAACGCAAGTGCCTTGCGGCTTAGATTGCGCAGAAAAATGGCTAAGACGCCATCCGCCCCTGGAGCTTCGTTCAGCTTGAAAGTCCTTAGGTCCTTAGGACTGATAAGAAACCGGGGTGGACAGGGAACACGGACACGCTCTCTTACTCCGGCTTCGATGTCGTCGAAAAATTGACAATCACTTGT
>NW_026269614.1:8094-8562 GCF_000697945.3 Frankliniella occidentalis | reverse complement strand
GGCTGGAAGTCGGTTTCGATCTTCTATGACATTGAGACCACTCAGTGCGACCCTGTGGAGGGAAAGCAGGACACATATGAACATAAGCCCAACCTACTAGTCTCTCAGGCTGTTTGCGATGCCTGCGTTAACGTGGTTGGTAATAATCACTTCTGCACTGTATGCCAAACTAGGCAGCAGGTCTTTCACAATTTAGATGACCCGGATGCTAACGTCATGGGTCTTTTCTTGGACTATTTACAGTCCTTTGGCGCGAAGACTCAAGTCCTGCTCGTAGCCCACAACGCAAAGGCGTTCGACGCCGTCTTGGTTCTTCAGGAGATGGTCGTCCGTGGCATGACGCCTGACCTTGTGCTTCAAGGTGCCAAAATATTGTGCATGAAAGTGGGGAATTGGAAATTTATAGACTCATTGATATTCATGCCAATGCCACTAAGTGCCATGCCGAAATCCTTTGGTCTTGTTGAG
>NW_026269614.1:0-241 GCF_000697945.3 Frankliniella occidentalis | reverse complement strand
AAGGGGTTGGGGTGTTCCGCGATCCTCTCAAATTGGCTTGCATTAATGGTGAAGAGTGAGAAATTTCAGCCCCGGGGTCATTCCTCAAGCGTGTCGGGTACATAGCGCGCGTAGGCGGACGGCGCGCACCGCTAGTGCGCACTCTGGTGGCGAGAATCGGAACTACTACGGCGTGGCGCTGCGGTGCGCTAGGGGTGCAACTGCGTGGCGGCGCGTGGCGGGGTGTAGCGCCGGGCAGGGG
>NW_026269613.1:7205-9250 GCF_000697945.3 Frankliniella occidentalis | reverse complement strand
GGCTAGAGCAGAGCCTCGCGGGGTCGGGTGCGGGGTGCTCTGTCGTCCCCGCAGCCACCGAAGCCCGCCGCCCCGCCCCACCCCGCCGCTGTTTGCAGTGGGCCCACCAATGGAGCCTGGGCCCTTCCTCCGGGCGGGCGGATCTGCGCGGATGCATTACCGGAAATTGGACCTTGTCCTTTGGAGCCGCCCGCCGTCCCCTCTCCCTCCTCCTCCCGCGCCGCACAGAGTCTGGCAGCGGCCGAGTCCCGAGTCCCGGCGTCCCCAGCAGCCCAAAGTCAAGTTATCAGGGTGGCCCGAGTGTGTACCACGGACGAGCCTAACACCGCCACTGGTGTGGCAAAGAGCCCAGTCTCAGCCCCCCGCCGCTACACTGTAAATCGGGGGTGTCCAGCAACTGTGCGACAAAAGGTGCCCGACTCTAAAACCTGTGCGACTTAAGTCGCACAGCTGCTGGACACCTTGTAGTTTGGTGGCCTTTCCCTGCAGAGGGGCTCAAGTAGGGGGTGTTCAACAACAGGACACCCTACCTAGGCTTGGCCTGGGACCCTTGTGCAGGGAAAAGGTTGCCAAACCAAAAGGTGTCCAGCAGCTGTGTAACGTGTGACTTAAGTCGCACAGGTTTTAGGGTCGGGCACCTTTTGTCGCACAGTTGCTGGGCACCCCCGATTTCCAGTGTACCCAGCCCGCCCCGCGCCCCGCCCTACTCCGCCTTACCCCGCCCTGTGCCACCCCACCCAACGGGTGCGACAAAGGAGTGCGAGCGCAGCCCCCGTCGCGCCACCCGCCGCACACCAGACTTTATTTCAACGAGGCCTGGCTGAGTGACGAGCGGTCACGAGAGTGATGGCACGGGGCACGGCGCTATGCTGGGCCCGCAAACAGATTTGGCCACGAGGGGTTCAGCGCCCCTCTCCGCCCCACCCCGCCTCGCCCCGCAACGCCCCGCAACGCCCCGCAACGCCCCGCAGCAAACATGATTCAGGTGCGGGGCGGGCGGGAAGGACGAGACGTCCAGTCAATAAACACGGGGAGCTGCTGCCGCCCCTCCTCTTCCTCATCCCCCGACAGAAGGCCTCTCTCTGCTCCTCTAGAAGTTCAGGAGCAGGAGGTTTGAGGAGGAAAGGGCGAGGAGGGGATGGGACTCGCACAGGACTACAGCAGGCCCGCCTGCCAGCTTGGGGGTTGGGTGTGGGGGGCGAGAGGCTGGCTGTTTTTGTGTGTCTCCGCTGCGTCTTATTCCGCCTCTCTCCTTCCCCAGGCCGTCCGGCCTTGGCGCCGCGTCAACCAACCACGACCCCCTCTCTACTCTCTCTCACTGTGTTTCTCCCTCTTGCTCTCGCTCTTTCTGTCTCTCCCCACCATTCGCGACATCTCCCCCCCCCTTTTTCCCCAAAAGCCACCTTTATCACCCACGGGACTATTGACGCACAGTCTAGCCCCCTCCCCTCTGCCTCCGTGGCCCTCGCCTGCCTGGGGATTTATTGCATTTATTGCGGTTGGCTTGGGTTGGGGTAGGCCATGGCAGGCCCGCCGCCCCCGCCCCACTCTCCTGCCCCCGCGTCCCTACCAGGCCCAGTTCGCGTATAACCTTTATCTATCTCGCTCTTTCTGTTCTCTCTACTGTTTCTCTTCTCTCCGTGCTGCGCGCCGCTACGGTCGCGCTGTTTCCTTTTGCAAAACGCCCTGTTTTAGGAGGGGGAGAGGAAAGGGGGGAGGGGGAGCGCGATGCGACGCCGCACTGAGGCGAGGTTTGTGCTTGAGGGCGCACTATTCACGAAAATGAGCTGCCCCGGCTGGAGGGGGAGGGGGGTGGTCAGGAGGGTGCAGGGTGAGCATGGGACGCGCAAACAAGCCGACGGGAGGAGCAGCAGAGAGAGAGATAGAGAGAGAAAGAGAAGGAGGGAGAGAGAGAGGGGGGGGGGAGCAAAACCTTACGCGGAGATCTGACCGAGTCCTCGCCACCAGTCCCCTGGCCCCCTGCCCGGTGTCCAGTCCGACCTCGCCCTCCTCCTCGCCACCCCGACCGCCGCCACCACTCCCCC
>NW_026269613.1:5081-5842 GCF_000697945.3 Frankliniella occidentalis | reverse complement strand
CTCTCGCTCGCTCTCTCGCTCTTTCCCTCTCATCCCTCTCTTTGCTACCCCTCTCATTCCAACAGTCCCCACTTACTTTGAGTTGTCTGCCACGCCTTGCGCACAGAGAGTGAGAGAGAGAGAGAGAGAGAGAGAGAGAGAGGGGGGGGAGGAATCAGTATACGCCGTTTCCTGGAGACACGTTTTTCATCTGTCGGAGAGCGAGAGGAGCCAACGTGAAGCCGTGCGAGCCTTACGCGCAACCTCAATCGGGAGACGGGCGACTTGCTCGGCCCGCGCCACAACGACAACAAAGACAAACCAGAGCAGATTTCTGGGAGATGCTTGGCCCGACTCGACCAAGCAGCATGACGCTAGCCTAGAATGTACCGGGGCGGGGGCCGGGCGCTGCTTGCCCAGGTAATGCCCCAGAGACTAGCCTCGAGGGGACCAGCCCCGCCTGGCGCGCCCCGCCGCACGGGGGATTCATCGAGAGAGGAATGTTTGGACTGCTGCGCGCTGGAGTGGACTAGACTGACCGGGCCCGGGCTCGGCGGCTGCTTGGTTAGTGTTGTGGTCGGACAGACATCGGCGGTCTCCAAAGGACATCCGAAGCTCGCGCAGTATATACACGAGGGATGCAGGGCGGGGCGGAGCAGGGAAGGGCGGGGAGGCAGGGAGGGGCGAGACCGGTCACTTCACTTCGGAATGAGAGAAAAGCGCGACCTGCTGGCTGGTAGCATTCGGCACAAGTTCGGCGAGGACGAGAGACATGAAGGGAG
>NW_026269613.1:0-371 GCF_000697945.3 Frankliniella occidentalis | reverse complement strand
CCGGGAGCGTTCGCAACCCAAGCGGAGTGGTTCGCAACCCGACCGGGAGGGAGCAGAACCGAGCAGAAGCGACCTGCTCCGTGATAGCCCTCCTGAACACGTTCAAGTATTTTCCCTCTGTTACCTGTGAAGTATTTTTGCCTTGTTGACGATCTGCCATTTTGAAGGTTTCCATTGTTTTTGTAGTTTGAAAGACAATAACAACCCACACCACTAAATTGCAATGTTTTTTCTTTTCGCAGCAGTGTCCGTCCATAGCTTGGCCGTGCACTTTTATTAGCTCCCTTTTTTCATTCCGGCCGGCCCCTGGCGCTCTGTTGGTGTTGATCATCCCTCGCTGGGCCAGGCGTGTTTACAGCCCCCCCCCCCAT
>NW_026269612.1:11119-11491 GCF_000697945.3 Frankliniella occidentalis | reverse complement strand
GCGTAACTTTTCATTGCATTTTCTAGTTGTTTTACTCTGTTGGGTACTGACCTTTCATTAAGTTTACCTAAACCACTCGCATTTTTCCCACAAGTTGCCTTTGTAACACTAGTTCCGAAGGTGTCAACGTCGCTCACCGTAGTATCTGCAAGCACCTTCCTGCAATTATGGTTAGCATTTTAGCGTCGCTAGAACCATGCTTCTTTACTTGAGCTTTGAGACCCCTACTCCTCTTGTTTACCTCCGCCCCTATGCGCTACTTGGCTCTACGTTTCTACCCTCTGGTAGCCTTTATTTTAACGCGAACTCTTGATCCCCATCCTGAATGTGTGACTTTAAATCGCCTAGACATAGAGCTAAATACTTGATCTT
>NW_026269612.1:5717-6579 GCF_000697945.3 Frankliniella occidentalis | reverse complement strand
AACCGTTACTGTCCCTCCCCTTCTCTATCCCCCTCTTCGCCAACCATATCGCCTACAAGCTTCTTCGTAAGGTCATCACATTCACCACAAGTGCAACCTTTTTGCAACAAGCCCAAATCCTAACCCAAAAATTTCACGAAAGTTTGCGAACTTTTCTTTGCATTGCACGTTTTTCCGGTAACGTCGGAACCCGTTCAGCTGTTACTCTGTTTCTACTAGTTCTTTACCTCAGCCACATCCTTCGCTGAAACTGCTATGCCGTATAATTTTGAGGCCTATTTTCATGTAGTGTTTCTGGACAGCTTGCACGCAAGTTTTATCGGAAAGTACTGTTTTTCCCAACTCTGTAAGCAAATTTCTGAGAGTACTACAAACAAATTCAGTACGTGATCATTTTCAGTTCGTCGTGGTGGTGCGTTGGGGGTTGGGGCGAGCAACGGTTGAATTAAACCGCGAGGAATCGAGGATAATCAGGACGGTTCGAGTCTTTTTTTGAGATGTGTTCTATCTGTGTACGTAGCCAATAACAACCAAAGAAAAAGTGTCCGGAAAGTAAGGCGATACGTCGCTATGTTCATTGCTCCAAGTATGAGCGATAATTGCGATTAATAGGTACCGCAGTAGCACAAGAACCGGAACTTCTCTCGCCGCTGATAACCTAAAATTTGGGTCATTTCCCGCCCACATGTTAGTTTGGAAGGTGTGGCAATCTAAACATATCCTACCGCTTAAAGTCGTCGTCTACTCGCGCCGGTAAGTTGCCGCCACTAACGCCGAAAGTGATTAACAGTTATGGATCGATTAGAATGTACGTATGTTTCTCGTATTCATTCAATCATTCAGCGAATCACGAGAGCTCAGC
>NW_026269612.1:0-582 GCF_000697945.3 Frankliniella occidentalis | reverse complement strand
CCAAAACGATCAACCTTTGTCGAGCTACAAGAATCTAACTGTAATGTGTACTTGGGTGCACCTAATTACGCGTATGATAAATGACAAATGTCCTTTTGTTGTAGTGCATCAGCTCGTGACAAACCGTAAACTGCCGCCCATCGGTCCCCTGACCTTGACCATGGCCACCACGCACCGCACCGCACCTACCACCTGACCTGCCGCAATGCAACGACACCACTGCACGGCCGCCTGCTTAATTCAATTCTTCCCTACTGACCCATCGACCACTTTCACTCCCACAATCAAGAGTGACGACGCCCCTCTACAAATGAGTGTTCCTGATTCCACGACCACTTTCCCTTCAAGACCTCATCAATGGGTACATAAAGCCCCACAAACAAACAATTTGTGGAAAAGCAGGTTCGACCATGACATTCAGTATAGATAGCCACTTCAAAAGTCTGCAGCAGGAGGTGTCGAGAGTGCAAGTGAAATAATATACCAACGATTACGTTTCTTTTGGACAATATTATGTCAGTCTTGTTGTAATTTAAGCTTATGTCAGTGTGGTTATTGTCGTGTGTGTGTGTGCAAGCAGTT
>NW_026269611.1:11431-11784 GCF_000697945.3 Frankliniella occidentalis | reverse complement strand
GGCGGGGCGGGGGTGTTCAGGGCGCGCGCTGTGTTATCAGTGGAGGCCGCCTAAGCGGGTTGGAATCAATTTGCAGCCGACATCGCAATACTGAAGACATGGACTTGGTACCGTGGCCATGAGTCACACGAGTCATGGAAAAACTTGAGGACACGTGCCGCCCCCGCCCCCACTCCCCACACAAAATAAAAGAGTTCACCACAGTCTAAAAAAAATGGTTACAACTGGGTTCCATCTCGGTGGTCAATAACGGGTGGAGCGGTGGAGCCCGAGCCTGCTAGAGCCGCTGCGAGCGCGTTTAGACGGACTTTGGCGCCCGGGGGTCACTTGTCCCCCCTGCCCCCTGCCCCCTC
>NW_026269611.1:4773-5901 GCF_000697945.3 Frankliniella occidentalis | reverse complement strand
TTCGCTCCGCCGGCAACTCCGTTCGGCAGGGGCCGGGCCTGCTTGGCCTGCCGGCGGCGATGGTCGGGCCTGCGGCCCGACCATTTCTGTCCCGCAATTTGCTGAAGAACATAATCAAATGATGTAACGGGCCTTCGGCCCGCAAAAACCCGTCGTCCTTAAAATTTGTCCCCTACACACGATGTAACGGTGAAGCACCCCCAGCCGAAAATTCCGGTTACGGTTACGGCTACGGTTACGGCTACGGTTACGACTACGGTTACGGTTACACTCGTAAATTGGACACATTTCCGGTTACGGTTACGATTAAAGTTCCGGTTACGATTACGTTTACTGTTTCGGATACGATTACGGTTAGTCAGCACGGTTACGGTGAGAACGTTCCGGTTACGGTGATGACGTATTGGCAATAACTCAAAGCCTCCATGAGACCAGAGCACATGTCGCCCGTGTAAACTTTTGACGCCGAGCACAATGGTGGTGTTTTCGTTGCGGTATCTCTAACAGTTCTCAAGATAGCCAGGGGTTGAAAAATCGACTCTTTCCAAACTCCACACATAGGTTTGACTTGTGTCTCCCTTACGTTACCCTTAACCGTTTCTCCCTGCAAAGCTTAGTTTAAGCGCTACGTCGTTTCAAAGTTTGATATTTTCCGGTTACGATCGTAATCGTTTAACATTACTCGTAACCGTAACAGCTGACCGTAACCGGGCTACGGTTACGGTCGTATTCGTAAGCTTACTCGTAACCTTAAGGGTAAACCGTAATTGAACTCCGGTTACTATCGTAATCGTAAATTTTAACCGTAACCAGAGCAAATTACGGCCGTAATCGTAAATTTTGACCGTAACCGTAGCAAATTACGGCCGTAATCGTAAATTCTGACGGTAACCGCGTAACCGGAATTTTCGGCTGGGCCGCCACTACAACCCACCCTTCTGCTTACACTGGAAATGCAAGTGTGTGAATGTCGCTCATCTGCAGGTGAGCGACATTCACACACTTGCATTTCCAGTGTAGAAAACGTGTTTTGGGGTGGGGTGGGGGAGTTTCTTTCCTCTTTTGAGGCGTTTAGGCCTTCTTCTACAACGAATCGTGCACTATAGCAATTTTTAGCTTATTTTCGTC
>NW_026269611.1:0-2008 GCF_000697945.3 Frankliniella occidentalis | reverse complement strand
TGTGTCGCTGCTGTGGGCGCAGCTGGGCCCTAACCCCACGGTGCCCTTACTCCCCCGGCCCTGGCAGGCCCTATAGCGCCTTGCTGATATCGCGGGCCACGACTTTGACTTATTGCTTTCCAGGGGAAAAGTCCAATACCCGTGGAGAAAGAATTCTAGTGACCTTTGTCACACTCTAGATCTAGTTCTTGTTCCAAAATGCGATGAAAAAGGGAGATAGGGTGAGACTAGAGACGAGTCCGACTATGTGAGTATAAAACCAGAGGCACAACTATAGGTGTTTTTCTTGTCTCGAGCGTTATTGACTTTTTCGCCTCGTTTGACGTTTCCTAATCTACACACAAAAATGAAATAAGCGGACCAGTTCTTCGCCATTTGATGTCAAGGCCCATCCCGTGTGAGAAGGATGAAAAGGGGCTCGCTTGTGGAAAAAGCGACTGAAAACCACAAGTCTGTAGCAATTATGCGACACAAGTCTTCTGCCGTTCCGTCTGCTCTTGACATCGGGGCGCGGCGAGCGGGCGGGGGTCGTCTGCTACTGGGAATGTAGGCCAAGCCGAGCACAGCGCAGCAGCCTGCCGACCTAGGCGTCAAGTCCATAGTCTTCGCCCAAAGCCCTAGCTCAACAATCTAGTCGATGTTCCCCAGCCTGAACGCGCTAATGTTCCGCAGAACCAGCAGAAGTCCGTGGGAAAAGATTGTCGTTTACGAGCCGTGTGGGTCTGTGGGAGGAATTTGTTTTCCTTTGCGCTTACAGTTCACAATTTTCCTCTCCTACTTGTCCTCGCGGCTCGCGCCCGGCCTCGAGCTCCGCCCGCACTGCAGCCGCTCCAACGGCCCGCCGAGTCGGTTGGGCTGCCTACCTCGCAGGCGCCCCGACGGGTGCGTGCGATAGCGGGGCTGCCGCACGGTTCACCGCCCCCGCCAGCCTTCGAGCGAGTTGGCGGCAAGAACACTTCGAGCAGTGGTGACTGATAGGCCGGCGTTTCCTCGAGTGGATCACGCCCGCCCGGTTGTGATCTGCTCGCTCAGATCTGGGACCGCTCTCCTCGACTCTATCTGATCAGGCGCAGGAAGGCGGGGCCCGGGCCACCGGATGACAGGAGTGAAAGCCCTCTCGAGACTTTGCCCTCACCTGAGACAACTAATGCCTTTCAAGACAGATTGTAATACACAAGCAAATTTTATCAGAAGGAATTTGCATTGTGAAAAACGGCACCCAGGCAGACAGAAGCCGGAGTTACTTATGGCGTTCTTCAGGTGCTTCGTTCAGCGAACCTCAACACAACAGGGAATATGCGACAACCGGTACTCGTTTTGGAACTAATAGTGTCACGGGCTGCTTGTATCAGACCGGATCTAAACAAGGCTTTGTGAGAGGAGGTGAACGGGCGGCGAACGTGGGGAAACGTACCCCATCCCTGAAAGTTACGTACTTTGCGTACGGGCCCCGACGACAGGCCCTTACCTGTAGTTGTCAGGTGCGGCTCAAGGAAAATTGGTTTGGGTGGGGATGGGGGGATCGCCCCCTGTCATCTCTAATGAGCCGCCGGAAAGGTAGTCAACTTCCCATAGAAACCCTTCTGCATGTAGGCAACGGACAGTGCAATCGCCCTCTCTGTGAGCCGGGCTAAACCGCGCCTATAGTTGTCCCTGCATTTGCGGCCTTGGCGGCCTGGTCCTGGTCTGACCTGACAGCCGCTCCACTCCAAACCGGCGAGCACTTCGCGCGCGTCAGCTTCGGCTCCTACCGCTCGACTCGGTTCCGCTCGGCTCTCGGCACGACCTCGTCGTCGGCTTCGGCCTACGGATTTTCAGTCGGAGCGTGGCGTTGCGTAGCGTTCGGACGACCGTTGGTTGGTTGGATCCTGGGCCCAGCCAAGGCGCCCTGCCTGCAGATACCCGGCGGGTACCGAGTGTTGCCGAGCGTTGGCCATCTTGTTTGTGGCTTTGCTGGTTGGTGGTGCTCGGCGCGGCTTATGTCATGTGATGCTCTGGCCGCTTTGGC
>NW_026269610.1:6733-8184 GCF_000697945.3 Frankliniella occidentalis | reverse complement strand
CTGCTGATCATCCGTCCACATATCGGTGGAGGCCTGGCACCGGTTGTCAGCGATGGCGGCCTTCACCCGGGGGACCAACTTGTTCCGCAACTCCACGGCCCTGGAGTCGATCCTCGTCATGACTGTAGTGGCATGTGGCATGAGGTCGCGCACGTCGACGCGGCCCTTGCAGCGCGCCGCGACGTCCACGGCGGACTGGATGAGGTCGATGACAGCAGGACTGGTGAGCAAGTTGATAGACCCCATGGTGAGGGCGCAGGTGTCCGCCAGCTTGTCGACGAAGACATCGCGGAGCCCCCCCGGTACTGCACGGAATGATGCAGCAGACGACGTCGACGTGGCGAGAGAGGCATGGCAGTGGATGTCCATGTGCTTCTTTAGCGACGAGGGCCCGGCTTTGAAGGACAGAACGCTGTCACACGCCAGAAATTGCTTCCATACTTTGCTGGTCCCTTCCCTGCCCTTGTTAAATGTTTTGGGAGCAGTGTAGTAATCGTGTGATTCTAATTTCTCGATAGTTTCACGAACTAAATCTTGACTCTCGCTGCTAGCCGACGCGGACGCCGCTGTGGACGCCGAGGGGCCGGGGCCGGGGGCAGCAACAGCAGGGGGGACACATACCGATGATGAGGACAGCGATGGAGTTGTCGACGATAGAGTCGGCGACGACAAGGGGGGCGGCACAATGATGATGGGCACGAGGGCCGCGGCCGGGGCCGGAGCAGGTGCTGGCGCTGGCGCTTGTTTGGCTTGAGAAGTTGATTTTCGGCCCCTCTTCATGCGGGGGGGCGGGAGCCCCGACGAACCAGACGACGACATAAACTCGCACTCGCACTTGAACTTGCAGTAAACACTCACACTCACAGCACAACACGCGTGTTGACGGAAGTAGAAACGAGTACGAGACGAAGTACGACTGACAAGGGAACCTTTTTAGGTGTAAATCTCCGATTTCGTTGAAACTCGGAAAATTTAAAGGTGTTTGTACTAGAAGTCGGATGGCACTTGAAATTTTTCCTGAACCTCACAGTTGCTAGGGGTTTACTTAAGCCTTACACTGTTTTTTGTCTCAAATATCCCTCTACCGCCTTAACGGTACAAAATAGAGCAAAACGGACAAAATTTTGGCCCAAAGGGCGCCACTTTGATGAGTTATCCCTTAAAACACTTCCTTACATTTCAAAAAAAATATCACAAAAACCATGCATAAAAACCGCACTCCTACCCCTATATAGGGGAAAACTAATTGTTAGGTTCAGGAAAAATTTCAAGTGCCATCCGATTTCTACATAAATAACCTTCAAATTTTCCAAGTTTCAACGAAATCGGAGATTTACACCTGAAAAGGTTCCCTTGTGAGCACTGACCACACGCACCGACACAGGTGGCCGACGAAAACACAAGCAGAGCGACTGCAGCGCACGCGGAGGCAATTGAAAGCTGATCGCGGC
>NW_026269610.1:4365-4753 GCF_000697945.3 Frankliniella occidentalis | reverse complement strand
CCGGGGAACAACCTCGGGAACCCTGGCATCTTCGCTAGCCGAGATTTTGGTTGTTTTTCAATATTTTACCGGAAAAATTCGTTTATTTTTAGCTCAGTAACAACCGTCAACGGGTTGGGAGATTTTGTTTTTTGCCTTTCAAACGAAGGTGGAGGCCGTCGCAACAATTAGAATGAAGTGTTAAGTGGGGTTTTATAGGCTTTTGGGGTCTTCTTTCTCTTCAGTGTCCTATTTTCTTTAAGGTGTGGACACCTTTAACTCTAGGGCAGGGGTCTCAAACTCGAGCTATCCGCCGAGCCTCGCCTGCATATGCCACACGCCTTACAAGCTCTTCGGCAAGAAGAGTGAGAGAGATAGATGTAGTGGTGCCTCAGCGACTGACCCGTGC
>NW_026269610.1:0-320 GCF_000697945.3 Frankliniella occidentalis | reverse complement strand
CCTAAAAAAACCAATTGGTTTGCACCTTACAGTAGTTGGACTCTGAGTGGAATAGCAAGTGTGGTACATCACTGGGTGTGTTTTGACGCGTAGATTCCATTTTTGGAAACAGAAATTAAAATGTTTGCAATACGAAGCCTATTTTGGAAAAAAATCACTTTTTGGGGCATTTCCCATAAGAGTTCTGTGTTAAACTTTGACCGCGTGGTGCGACCTTTCCCCGATGTCCAATCAAGTCGAGAGGGGTGTCAAAAATTTTAGTTTTGCAAGTGGCACTTTGATCCGAGCACCCCCTCTAACTTTTTGAACCTTCGTTTTCT
>NW_026269609.1:7105-8151 GCF_000697945.3 Frankliniella occidentalis | reverse complement strand
CCTCCCCCTCTTTACTCGCGACCTTGCCCATGTCCCAGCGCGCCACCGCGCCGTGGTGGGGACGACTTGTCGGGCGCAGGGCGCCGCGGTGCACGCGGCTGGTGGGACAGTGACGCGGCGCTAGCGGCGGTCCCGGGGGCCGCGGAGGGACCAGGACGGCGTGGGACCGCGGCGACCGCGGCGCGGGCGGCAGACGGGACGACTCGGCAGCCTCCAGACGGGGGCAGCGGCCGCTGGACCGACCGGCCCACCAAGGTCGCGGTGTCAGCCCCGGTCGCCCCGCTACCCCGTGCGCACGGTGGAGCCGCCCCGCCCCGCCACGCCCCGCCCCGCCCGCCTCGCCCCGAGCGGCTATATAACGAGAGGTGTTCCGCGGTGTGCGATGTTCAGGCCCAGGCACACCAGGCTCTGCCAGTGCCGCGCCCCTGACGCTCCTCGCGCTTTCCTCCGCCGCGCCATGCAGGCCGCGCCCGTGCTGTCGCTGCTGGTGGCGCTCGCCTGCGCCCTCACTGTCGCCCAGCAGCAGCTGAAGCAGCAGCGGCTCGGACCAGTGCAGGTCGACGTGATCCCGTTGCAGGTGCGCCAGGTCGCCGACGAGCGCTACACGGTTTCCGAGGACCACGAAGCTGGCGGTGACGGCTATGACACCTCCACGCTGAGACTGGTGCACACGGTGAGTCGGGGCGGGGCGGGGCGGGCTGAGGGGCTGGCTGAGGGGCGGGCTGAGGGGCGGGGCCGGTCGGGCCAGCTGTGTGACGCAGTCCGACGCGGTCCGACGCGGTGCACTGCGCACAGGGAAGGAAACAGCTGCAGCATGCCGCCGTGATTGTGGAGGAGCTCCTTGACGGGTAATGAGCGGCAGCCTCGCTGTCACGCGCGGGGCCTGAGTGAGTCTTATCACCTCTCTCTCCCACTCTCTCTCTCCCTCTGTCTCTGTCTCTCTCTCTGTCTGTCTCTGTCTCTCTCTGTCTCTCTCTGTCTCTCTCTCTCTCCCCCCCCCCTCGGCTATGAGGCATCTCTATTATGACCGCCTTATCAGTCTGATG
>NW_026269609.1:1309-1723 GCF_000697945.3 Frankliniella occidentalis | reverse complement strand
CATATATGAACAAAATCTGTGAGTATGCGTGTACTACATATTTGACTCAGGTATTATTCTTTAGACATTTGCAGCAGCTTTACACACGCAGTATCACTTTTCCGAAATTTTCATTAATTTCTCCATAAAACGGAGTGGAAGTTAAATCTCGCTGGGTCCTTGCCATCCGTAGTTAGTTAGGTCAGCCGCTCTACTTTCACGTTATGTCGGGGATCCTCGGACGGTGAACGACTGCTGAGGGTGAACTTGAACTCCGATCATCTTCAGAACAATTTTTGTAAAGTGACTACCGTTTTGTGAGACACTGTTTCGCGAGTAGCACCTCCAGAAACTCGTGGATACATGAACAAATGCCATTATTCTGAACATGAAATCTCTGTATAGGATGGATATAAGATTGCCCCTAAACTAGAC
>NW_026269609.1:0-593 GCF_000697945.3 Frankliniella occidentalis | reverse complement strand
GTTTACCCGGAGGCTCTCGAGCACCTTACCGCCATCAGCTTTGAGATCAACGCCATGACCCGTGAAATGCAGCGGATCAAAGGAGGTGGGTAACAGCGGGTACACTGTTAATTGGGGGTGTACAGTCATTGTACGCCAAAGGCGTGTAGCACCCAAAACTGTACGCCTTTTGGCATGTAATGACTGCATGCCTTTGGCGTACAGTGACAGCACATCTTTCTTAGTGGAAATGCCCATGCGTTTGCTGGCGGTGCGTAAAGCCAAAGCGCCTTCGGCACTCCCACTCTGCTTCGGAAGCTGGAGTAGGGCGTTTAGTTTCTGTGCATCCTCAGCCATTGGCCCGCACTAACGCACGGGTTTTGCCTATAGCATTTGCACTGACAAAGATGTGCTGTCACTGTACGCCAAAGGCGTGCAGTCATTACATGCCAAAAGGCGTACAGTTTTGGGTGCTACACGCCTTTGGCGTACAATGACTGTACACCCACGATTAACAGTGTAGCTTGAGCAGTTCAAATAGGTCGATGTTAAAGGTCGGAGCTTTAATTTCAAAAGGAGTAAGGCTTGAAGCTTTTTCTTTATTCGTGTTATAA
>NW_026269608.1:9388-13745 GCF_000697945.3 Frankliniella occidentalis | reverse complement strand
CGCCCCGCCCCGCCCCGCCCGGCCCTGCCCGGCCCTCCAACAGCGCGCCGCCCCGGCGACAGGGAGGGCTTGCAGAACAAGGTCATGCGGAACACCGGCTTTGAGAACACGCAGGCTTGCTGCGGCGCGCCGACATTCCGGCCAGAGTTCCTTATGCACTGCATGTAGCTAGCGCGGGCACAGCGAACGCCACGCCGCCGAAGCAGCCCCTGTTAGCGACGCGAGAGACTGTTCATCGTATTTGGGAGCGGGCGGCGGGGGTCGGGCGCTGAGGCAGAGCACGACTATAAAGCCTCCTTCAAAGAGAACCTCATTGTCGCTAAACAAAAAGCCAAACAACGGCGGTTCTAGAGAATGGGAGAAAGGCGGACTGCTGCTGCAGACGATGCAGTGCGGGGGCCGCGAGAGGGAGCGCATTCCCACCCGGTCTGGCTCGTCCACCCTCGACCACCGGATGGGGATAGAGTCCTTTACTGGGTAGAGAGGCGCGAACTCCTCGCAGCGATAGCCCCAACATGGCCGCCTTTGGTCCTCACTTGTCCTGCATCGTCTATCGTGCGACCCGCCCGGCTCCCCGCCATCATAGGCCTTTTAGGCCTTATTTTCGAAACCTAATTATTCCTAAACGCTTTGCTCTGTTTTTCCAGAAATTGTAATGTTTAGGTTTGACAACTTTGTAGTATGCATTTTTGTTAATCCCAATGACGCAGCTTAGGTTTTCAGAAATATACGAGTGTGCAAAGTCGCGAGTTGTGCGCACGATTTCATAACAAGCAGCCGCCGTGTCGGGGGGACGGCAGGTGATTATGAGAATATTTCAACTACGTTTTTCTGATTAATGAGAAAAACACAAGCGCATTAACTTACTGCCGTTCGCGCCTCTCCACCAAGTAGAGGATAGGACTCTTGAGGAGGAGAGCTCGCGAGCTCGCATGGCGAGCGAAGCCTAGGGTGATTATCTACACGAAACAATAGCTTCCACTTGCTGTTGCTGCAAAAGCTGGGAGATAGGGGCCAGGAGACCCTTAGTCGCTCTCATATACATACAACATTCAGCTTTTCCATAAACTGCCTCTGGCTGCTCTGCGAGGGCAGCCGGTAGACTGCCGGCGGTCGTGACTTGTTAACATGGATGTGTACTTTTCTATGGGGCTTCTCTAATCACGGAGAAGGAAGGAAGGGGCATGCCATGGCCCTCCAGCTCCACGGGGAGAGCGCAAGAGGCCCTACACTGGGAAAGGGCCCCTTGGCCCCCCCGACTGCCAGGTAGCCCCCAGAGTGACCAGGTTAAGGCGACCTCCTCGGGCTGTGAGGGGCGGCGCGGGCAGACCTCCACAGCAGCAGGTTTAGGCGGTTATGAAATATTCATGAGGCCCCAGCCCCCCGGCCCCGCAACCAGCGCCCGCACGCTGCCGCACGCTCCCGCCGCCGTACGTTGCGCCCTATCAGTGCGGGAGCCACAATCCGAACTGGACAAGATGCGGGGATCACACACAGTGCCGCGCTCAGAGCCCGCTGGGGTGTACACTCTCAAACTCTTGCTGGGCTGTTTATATTACAAACGTTTCGACGTTTTAAAATGTCCGTATTCGCAACTCTTTACCCTCTTGCTGTGTTGACGATACGGTCAAACAGCAGCTGCTGGTCACCCTACACTGGTCCAGATGCTGTCACGCACCAAGAACTTCCGGTGCCGCTCCTTTTCTTTCTACCCTCTAACACAACCATGCTGAAGACAAGAAGAGCTGGCGTTAAAGAAAACAACAAGCTGCATCCATCCCTTTTTTCCCCTGTTCTTTTTTGTACCGTAATGTGCCTTGGAGTGTTTTCCTGTCCTTCGCCGTCTTCACGACCACGACGGCGCAGCGCTCAAGTAGCACGCTGAACGCACACAACTACTAAGTTTCCGGTTCTCCTGACGTGCCGCACCCCCGCCCCGGTGCGCCGTCACCCGGACTGGGCGACGGTGTCCGGAGCGTGCTCTGGAAATAATAAGATCGTATCGCTTGCGCCGGAGACGGCTCGCCCTTGTTCCCTCGCAGGACTACTGACATGCGCACACAGGTGCGTGAGTGTGTCCCTGTGCAGGAGAGAGGGAGACAGAGAGAGAAAGAGAGGGGCGGGGGGATGTCGCTACCCGCCCTGGGCGAGGACAAGCGGGGCTGGGCTACCTGGTCACACATTGTGTCCCGTGCGGTCCCGGTCCCGGCCCCGGCCCCGGCCCCCGCCCCCGGGCCACACGCTCCCTGGCGCCGCCGCGGGTCGCATGCCTTCATGAGGCGGCCCCGGGCGTCGCGTCCGCAGCACAATACCCGGGCCCCGTGCCTGCCGCCACAGTGCGGCGAAACAAAAGGGAATGCAAAGTAAGTCGCGACAGCAAGCGGTACAGACCACAATATTTTGAGTTCTTCAACACTTCACCTCCCCTTTTGCAACATGCGGCCCGGTAAGGCAAGAGTGGGCTGCGGGGAGGACTGCTTCGCTTTGAGGGGGGAGAAACTCGCGAGAGTGAGCGTAATGCCACCCTTAAGCTGACGCGGTCACAGAGCTGCCCCCACCGCTGGCACTACGGCCCACGCCGCCCCGCCGCCCTGACAGGCGTGCCAGCTAGGCCGCCAACATCATCACAAACTCCATTCGAAAACATTTATCTCCATTCAAAACACCCCGCCTTATTTCTTCGCCGGGGTGACACGCCCGGTGCCCCCCTCCCCCTCCCTTTCTCCCCCACCCCTTTCTCTCTCCGCAGCGCTCCGCAGGCACTACTGTCTTTTGTCTGTGGCGCGCACCGCCACCCCTGCCCAAATGATGAATTACAGCTGACAAGGGAGGAACAATATGTTCTTTCGAGATAAATTTCCCGCTAAGCCGCACCCCCTCTCTCCCCTCTCCCCTTTCTCTGTAACTCCAACCGAACACCTAGCAGTGGAAAGAAGGCTCGCCGACCGCGCTGCAGCAGCACGGTACCGCGCACCTCGCAAACACCTCCGGTATAAGCAAAATAAACAGGAAAAGGGGGAGCGGTGGTGGCGATGCAGTTGCTATTTCCCGGCCACTTCATTTTTGGCGTCGTCGTTGGCATCCCCGTCGTCAGCGTGCGAAGGACGGACAAATTTATTTATGGCGCAGCACAGCAGCAGCGTCAACGGCCCGCCCAGTGCCCCGGCCTGCTGCGCGACGAGACTTGGCGCTGCACAGCACGCGCGCCAAATTATTAATGTAGGTATCTCCCCTTGTGAGCCGGCAGAAAAGTAATAAAAAAAAGGAAAGCGCGACATGAAATTAGATTATAATCCGGGCGACAGGGGAGCTGTGTCCACACAGGACAGCCCCCCTCCCCTCCACAACGTTCCGCCACCAGCAAAGTGTGCAAAGGCCGAAAATGAGGCAAAGCGTATACAAGCACGGGAGGGGGAAAAACACATCAGGTGGCTACACACTATACCGCGTACCGCATGGACGCGTGTAGGCAGGTTGCCACAGGTTGCCTAGGTACCCGGGGGCCACGACGCTCTAGTTGCCGACAGGGGGCAACCTCTTTTCACAACCACACCCGTATACGGCTCGATACGGATTTACAATACACCAACGACCTTTATTATCAGGATGACTGAAACAGGCGTACGTACTCGCAAGCGCGTAAGCGTAATAAAGCATTTCGTGAAAGTTGAAAGAACACAAACACGATACACACAAACAGAACAAAACGGAAACCACTATGCTTCTACATAGCTGGTACAATTTAATCTATAGAGTGATTTCCCCTTTGAAATCCTTTACGCAATAACATTGTGGCGTTCGTTTTCGTTTTGTTCTTCTTCAACTTTGCCCGAGTGTTGTTTTGCTTTGTGAGATAGGATGCATTCCAAAGAGAAGCATCGCGATAATTCCGCCACATGGAGACCCAATCGGGTGCGATTCGAAGGGAATGTTTCTGAGGGAGGGATGGAGGTGCGGAGATGTGGGAGGCCGGCGCGGCGGAAACAAGCCCCATAGGTGGTGAGAATACCGCCGGAGACCCGGCCGTGCCGCGTTGTTCCGGAGGCCCAAAGGATTGCCTGGGGGCCCGGGGTCCTGCTGTGTTAGGGCGACATGCCTCACCGGCTGCAAGTAGAGCGAGAGCGCGTCCGTCTGCCCCCTCGAGCTTTTACATCAACGCCCCCGGACGGGGGAGGGACTTGGGGAGTGGGCAGGGGTGGTAACCAAGACAAAGGGTGGGCAATTATTTTATGGCCGCGTCAAGACCACAGTGCAGCCAAGCGTGGCGGGGGCCGGCTGGGCGTGGTGGGGCGGGCCAGCGAGGCAGCGCCCTGGGTGTCCCCACACGGTACACGCAATCAACCCGATGCCCCCCCCC
>NW_026269608.1:4717-6260 GCF_000697945.3 Frankliniella occidentalis | reverse complement strand
GCAAATTTTTCTGCTAACTCGTAAACGGCTTGAGCTAGGTCAAAACAGACAGCGGATTTGGCTTCGCCTCGTTTCTAACACTCGAAGACCACTGTTCGATTTACCCGGCTGACCTGATATTTTACTTTATTTAGCGATAATAAACATTAAACTTTGCACTTTTCCCAATCAATTTTGGCACGGTAGTGGTCAGCTGTGCTTCAGGTAGTCCGCTTTCAGTCTGCTCTGCCTGCGGACCAGTCCGCGATCAGTCCGGTGAGGCGGGGATGCGCACGCTCGCTTTGGCGGACTGATGACGGACTGTCCAGCCGGACTCTTTCCCGACCGAAAACGGACTGATGCCGGACTAAACTTTTTCGTGCGGGCTGCCGAGGCGAGATCGGACAGCGTTGAACTATCGCAGCGAGATCGTACAACGTTGAAATGTCGCGGCGAGATCGGACAACGTTGCTAGGACCCGTCGACGTATTGTTTTTCGTCCATTGTTTTTTTCATCGTTAAATAAAAAGCAGCATGATCCAGAACC
Organism: Frankliniella occidentalis; assembly: GCF_000697945.3. NCBI lineage: Eukaryota > Metazoa > Arthropoda > Insecta > Thysanoptera > Thripidae > Frankliniella > Frankliniella occidentalis. The sequence goes on along the minus strand of NW_026269608.1, from coordinate 5,734 downwards.
CAGAGAAAGAGAACGTAGGGGAGTAGTATTTGCCGTCACGTCTTAACCCTCTCCGTCTGAAAGGCGAAAGGTAAGGTTGGTGGAGCGGAGCCAGGCAGCTGCGGATCAAAAGCTGGCGAGCGCGGGGGTAGGGTGAGGTCTCAGACCGCCGAGCCGGCGCCGAGTGGTGTCAGCGAACACCATGGAGCTATTCGACTCCGCGCCGCGCAAGACCAGAAGGGGCGGGGGCGGGGCTCCTGCGGACCGTCATCCGCCGACGGCACACGAGCCCTTTCTAGCAGAGCACTTAGCGGGGAGAAGGGGAGCTCCCCTGCCCGCCCCCTCTACCTGCAGGGCGAAGCGAGGGACGGTGAGTAAGTGGCGAGAGAATCAAAGCCAGACCCGCCGCCTCGCCGGGAAGGACCGAACGGGGCCGCGAGAGAGCTGAAGGAGGGAGTCTGTGTGTGTTTGCGTGCGCAGCAGGGGCGTGCAAGCTGCAAAGGGTGCCAGGACGGTGAGGAGCGAAGCGCGGTCGAGATGAAGCTGGCAGGCACCCCCTCCCCTCCCTCCTCCTCCTCAAGGACAAGCGGGAACGAGACCTTCAACGCGATCCCCAGCGGGATTGTGTTTCTATGCGCAGCTCAGGAGCGTAACTGTTTCTCCCCCGCCCCTCCCGCTCCGAGCTCCCGGGGGGGCCGTCCTTCACCTGCACCACCAACACGAGTCCCTCCGCTGATTGCACCGCGGTGCTCACTAGTGGCCGCCCCCGCACTCCCTCCGGGGGATGCGAGAGCGACTTCGATCATCAAAGACCGTGTTTCCTTGTCGCGGCGCGTCCCGATGCCCCGGGGCCGTGCGGCCGTGTGTCACGGCGCATCTGTGTGCGCAACTCATCACGCAACTCCACTCGTAATGGCGACTGAAAACTTTCCGGGGGGAACGGCGTTGGCGGTGTGCTGGCGGTCAAAACTACACGAGGGGCCAGGGCCAGAGAAAAGGGGAGGCGGGTGTGTAGCCAGACCTGGGACAGGATGGGGG
>NW_026269608.1:0-2690 GCF_000697945.3 Frankliniella occidentalis | reverse complement strand
GACCGCCGGCATGCCGCCGGCCCGGATCGCGCTGGCGGAGAACCCGAAGCCATCCGAAGACGCCCCCGGCTGCCGCTGGTGGCAGCCGAAGGCAGCCGAAGTGGGGCCCGGCCTGTCACCGGGGCTGTGACATGCTCGGTTGTAAATGCTACACGGCGGGGTCCAGAATGCGTAGTCCATCTACTTAATAGTCCTTGGGTGGACCCCGTCGATTGACGCGCTGCGGGGGTTGGTGCCACGGGCTTGGCACAGTCTATCTCGGACGCACTGCACTGACACTTCACTCGGACACTGCACTTTAAACACTGAACTGACACTGCACTGGGCACTGGGCCCTGAATCCTGAACTCGATGCACTGCCACGCCGACGCTGTGTAGCCTCCGCTGCTGGAGGCTGGCTGGCACCATAGAATCGCAGGCACAGCCCGGCGGGCGGAGAGGACCCAACGGCCGCCCTCGCCAGAAGGTGCGACGCAGCACGCGAGGGTGCTGATTCGGTGAATTTGCTTCCCCGCGGTCACTCGCCTGCCCGTTCGCGCGGCAGTCCCAACGACCCGCTTGTCAGATGCGCTCCATGGAGGGCTGCAGCCCTCGACGAGTGTATCACGCCCGGAGCCTGGAGAGGGACAACTACTGTATAAGGTGAGAGAGTGAGAGACTTGATTAAACTTATTAAAAAGAAGGAATAAGAGGCAAACGCCGCATAGGTCATTGTGTTAATCTAGTACCCCCTTTATTAACTTTAAAACGTAGCCTAGGAGTGCAGGACCCCTCCTATTCAAAACTATGGTAATTTGGAAGGAAATGGACTTCCAACCACAATGGCTTAAGGTTAAAGGATAGAGGAAAGAACATGGCTTCATACAACCAAGAGTCAATCCAAAGGCAATCTATCAGGCTATCTATCATACGGAAGTGAAAAGGGGAAAACTCACAGAATTATCTGTTTCCACTTGTTCAGTACGAGAAATTACCATGGTGGTTTGGTACGATTTTAAACTCTCAATTATGAGCTCGAAACTAATTTGACTGTTCATCAGCACGTGATCAGCTCGACCAATCAGGGCCATTGGGATAACAGGAAAGTTTGTTCTTTCCCTTCTCCCGTTTTGGAACGCCTGGAACACCGTGTTCAATACTTTGCTTAGTAATTACAAGTGGCCCGGGTGCGTCGCACCGTGTTTCGTAAGATATCGCGAAGCCTGTTACTCAAGACGTGGTCTAGCAAACGTCTACCTAGTTGTTTAGGCACCAAGCTTTCTTGTAGTCAACCGAACTTGGCTGCAGTGCACACACTGCACGATCAAGAAATCAGGATCAGGAAAACTCTGCACTGGAATGAGGCCGAGGGCGCTCTGTCGCCTCCCCCCTCACAAAGTAAAATTGCGAGTAGAAAAACGGCTTTTAGCATAACCTTTTCCGATATTCCGCATTGCATGGCAAAATAATTACAGCGCGACCACCTCGACGCCAGAATGCACCTGATGGGACTTCCCGCACGACCGCCTCTGTCCGAAAGGGTAAACGAGGCCTCTGTTGGGTCAAGGCGGTCAAGGTTTTTGGTACGGCTGGAGCCGTCCAATGACTCCAAGGAATAGGCGACCAGTGTTTTATTTTCGCTTCCTTTCATTTAGTTGGCAACAAATGCCGATTAAAACAATAACCCCCCCTCGCGAAACGGAATCGCCAGCCGCACTTCTTGGCTTCTCTGGTAACTCTGTTTTGTTTTCTAGACACCCAATCTTGGGGCGCTTGGCGTTAGCAGGCGCGGCAAGGCTAGTGGCGCGCGCCAGGAAGAGGGTAGTGAACCCTGATGGCTCCCAGCCTCTCGCTTGGGACCACTAACGACCACACGGGGCAGCATGGCCCGGTCCAGGATTCGCGGTTGTCTAGTTGACCTGCCCGGTCCTGGCCACCAGCCTCGCAAGCAATCGACAAGCCAAACGAGATTTGCAGCTCAGCGCCCCTAGATTGGGTGTCTAGAAAACAAGGCGGAAGGTCGGTCGTGTTGGTCGGTGACGGGCTCCACGTCGCTCCGAGCTGTCGACAGGCGGCCGACAATGCGGGTGGTGTCCTACAAGGGGGAGGGGGGCTGACTGAGGCCCGTCCCAGCTCCCACCAGGCCGCGGTGGAATCGAGAGGATTCGGCAGAATCTCGTTTCGCTATCCACCTCCCCCCGCTCGATCTCCCTCCCTCCCTACCGTGCTCCCAAAAAGAGAATTGCGCTCATAGGATTACGCTTACGTAATAGGCACTGCGGCATAGGAATAGGGCCGGGTGCAGAGATATAAGGGCACACACATGGGAACTTAAAAAAGAGTGAAAATAAAGACACATAAAAAAAGAGAAAAGCAATCTCGTAAAACTGTGGCGAGCGAGTTCCGACGCGGACGGAGCGCATCCCTCTCCTGTTTGTGGCAGCTCTGTGGTAGCTTCTTCTCATTCTCGACCGCTCTGCCAGCGGTGCAGGTACCCACGGGTATCGGGCGGGCCTAACTTTTCCTTTGCCACCACACGTTGGCCTGGCTGCCGGCCCGCTGGCCCCAGTCCGAGCTTGCCCAAAGTTTTCGGATCTTGGTGGGTCTGGAGCGGAAGGGGAATGCCGCCGTGGAGGGAAATTCGTTTCACGCTGTGTTGTACAGCACGGAGCGTCGGGACTGCTCGGCTGATGGCTGCTACGCCCCCCCCC
>NW_026269607.1:10416-10770 GCF_000697945.3 Frankliniella occidentalis | reverse complement strand
GGAGACCATTCTATCAGCCAGGCTCACCCGGCGCCGCGGAAACAGCCAAATCATTGGCGTGTTCGCGGCCGTCCGAGATACAGCACAGCCAAAGCAAAGGGTTGCCCCGGCGGGGTGCACTCAGAAAAATCGTTTCTTGTCTCAAGTACATTTTTCCTTGTTTCAAGTACACGCTGACACAAGACCAAATTTACTCTTGAAACCAGCTGATATTTCCTTTCGAATAAGAGAAAAATCTGATTTCAAATACAATATTGCACTGTTTCAATGGTGAATTCCATCTTGTGTCAGCTTCAACTATGAATTTCTGCGGTTCATGGTGTTTTGTGCTAAATTAAGGGCATGATAACATTT
>NW_026269607.1:5406-5906 GCF_000697945.3 Frankliniella occidentalis | reverse complement strand
GCTCGGTGCATATTAAAGCGCCACTCTAATTATTGCTCGACAAGTCTATCAGCGGACGCGGCCAACACAGCGAGCAGCGCAGGGCGGCGCGCCCCACTCGGCCACGACACGATAGCCGCGCGTCAAATCCACCTCCTCGTTTACAACTGCATAATCAAACTCATTCAGTCAAATTCAAATGTTTTGCAAAGACGATTAATGACGAGGAGGATGCACTGGCAAGACGAAGGCGTGGTGACCCCACTGCAGTCAAAGTCAACGCCGGTGCTGATTGAGACTGTCTACACTATCTACCACACTACTACACTCCACTTATTCCACTCCCCACTTCCCTAAGCCCACCTCCTCCACTTCAGGGGGGTTATGTCACCTGACGCAAACAACAACAACACCAACAAGTCTAGAGCACACTCTAAATGGGGAGGGACAATTTTTGTACCTTAGTTAGATGTGTCTTTGAGCACATCTTCATCAGATACAAATTTGTCTGTACAGAGGTA
>NW_026269607.1:0-242 GCF_000697945.3 Frankliniella occidentalis | reverse complement strand
CGGAGCGGGAGGGAGGGAAAGGGGTGGGGAGCTGCGGTAAATATCGTCTGCTACGGGGAGAGAGAGAGGTTATGTTGTCCTCTTCCCGAATGTGTCGGCGAGGGGGAGCAGGAGGCGAGGGCCGCGGCGGAAAGTCTCCACCGTGCGTACCGTCGGCTCCGCACGCGGCGGCGAAACATAACCAACGCACAACAACTTCTGAGCGGGTTGATTTTACTGCGGCACACAGCCCACCCTTTCGC
>NW_026269606.1:6318-6701 GCF_000697945.3 Frankliniella occidentalis | reverse complement strand
AGATAAAAAGTTAGCAATTAACTTAGTAACTGGCAAAATAGGGTAAGTAAAGCCGCATGAGCTTGATGGCCTTTGGTCTTTCGGTGGCGTCAGCGGTTGCTGCCGTGGCAGCGGGTGCAGCGTAGGGAAACATCCCGCACCCGCTGCACCATCCAGCTAGCGCCACAAAATAACCCATCACAGGAGCACGGAGCGAGAAGTTGAGGTAGTGAGATGAGAACGAGGACATGGGGAAGTGCGGAGAGCGAAGGGATGCTGGAGGAGCTTGCTTAGTGTAGTGCTCGGTCTCGGTGGGTGAAAAGATATGACAAAATTACAATCGAAGCAGAGCGTTCAGTCTGCTTCACATTCTGCCGAGGTACAAAGGTTGCGGCCGGGGGGTG
>NW_026269606.1:5663-6268 GCF_000697945.3 Frankliniella occidentalis | reverse complement strand
TAGGCATGACTCGTGAAATTAGCAGCCCCCTCATCACACAAAAGCAGATGTCGCAAAGCAGCCGAGAGTCGCCAAAGACGTTGCGTTGTTGTGAAGAAAACGGGCACAAGACTCTGACTGCGGCACGGGCCAAAATATCTAATATCTACAACTGGCTTATTAGTTATCATTTGTCAAAATATCGACGTAAATTTACAAAGTTTTTGCAAACTCGAATTTTAATTTTAAATTGTAAATTTACGAGAGCACATTTTTTACTCGCCAATGAATTGTAAGTCGATACGTTATGCATGTATTTTCACGATTAAAAATTGTAATTTTCCAATTTGCGTCAAGGAAAATTTTCATATGTAAACCTTTCTACTATTTTTCACAGTGATTCATTTAGTACTACACTTGCCCCTCTGTCCATTTACAAATATGATGCGTGCGACGGTGCGCACAAAAAATTTTGTTCGTATAAAGTAAACAAAAAACGCACGATTCAAGTTAGTGTTGCGCGACAAGGCCCTGTGCTTTATACATCCGAGCAGACGTATTATTTTCAGCCACCAGCCGCTCGGCATGTTCTGAATCTCCAACTTGTCCGAGCCATCGCTTCTGTT
>NW_026269606.1:0-733 GCF_000697945.3 Frankliniella occidentalis | reverse complement strand
TGAAACTGTTTATTTCGTGTAACTAACCTTCAATTTAGTACAAAATTTTAAATCATTTTTTAAACCATTAAATTGAGTATTGTAAAATGGCAGCTTCCGCTGTTTGAACTGATTGATAAATTGTGTGTTTTTTTGTGTAAATATTTTTTTCAAATCGTTTGGAGAGAGACCATACAATGTTGCGATGTAATAAAGCCTTCTAGTGCGAGGCCAGTAGTTTTATAAGATTTGTCGTGAATAGTGTGTGTCCGACAAAAGGCATACAGTTTTAGTGCCCAATACCTACCTACCTCGTGGAGGGTGGAAACAAGCACAAAGGTTAAAGGACAGCCCTTTTGATACAATCATGTCGCAGTATTCGGTGCACGCCCAGCCGCCCCGCTCAGCCTCTCGGGGTGGCGTTCGCGCCGCCCGATCGGATCTGCCCCGCCCTGTTGCTGCGGCCCCGCTGCTGCATGTGTGTTTAGGACCGCCTCTTTCTTTCTTCTCGTTGCGCCGCAAGAAGTTATCCGTGCGAGCGCAATAAAAATTAAGCCGAGGCGTAGGGATCGGCGCGTAAAGGAATTTTAACAATCGAACAGGACGACCGTTTAACGACTTCATTTTCGCTGCACACCGGGCCCGGGTGCATTCCCGTGGGGGCGACCGAAGGGGTGAGGGGCGAGGAAGTGCGAGAGCGCACCGCGTTGCTGAACGGACTCGACTTGTGTGAGAAGAAAACAATAACAATAAT
>NW_026269605.1:8499-9575 GCF_000697945.3 Frankliniella occidentalis | reverse complement strand
CTCTCTCTCTCTCTCTCTCTCTCTCTCTCTCTCTCTCTCTCTCTCTGAGTGCCGATGACAAGACTTATTTCGACTGTGATTGCCAATTTCGGCGAGGCGCAATCGGAGAGCAACGAGCCATGGCAACAGCGAGCAAGAGTTTAGGGGACGCGCTGTGCCCGGATGGATGAGCGAAAGACGAGAGGGAGGGTCGGGACAGGAGGGGAGTGGACCCCCTCCCTTCCCTGACCCCTCCTCTCTATTTCTCCCCCCCACTTTCCTGAAGTCGATGGTACCCAGTCCGTATCCCTCGCACTAGTGGCAGCCTTGAACTTGGCGCGCTACTCAGCGCCAGCGGGCAGCGGTGTGTAGCGGGCGCAGGGAGCGGAATACTGACGCCCCAATGGGTCTCTTGCTCTTGCCGCACAAAGCAGTAGGACGGCCGGATTCTACGTACAATTGTTGGGGATGTAATCGCTGAAACAACAAAAAAGGGAGCGTGTGTTTTTAGCACGTTGCATCATAAAGGCGTTATGGGCAACGTGCGTTTGCATCAGTAACGTTATCTTTTTACAATCTGAAAATTTGTGTGCGAGATAACGGTGAGGGGGGGGGGAGAGAAATGTTTTATAGCTGACTTTAAGCGCGTACTTTGATCAAAATTGGAGTCAGTTCCTTGCTACACGCAGTGTTATTTACTACAAATAAAAGGCAGAGAGAGAGGGGGAGGGAGAAGACGAGCAGCCTTTGCGCGCGCCAAGCTGCGCTTATTGTTCTCAAATTATTACTCACCGTTTGGCTTTCCTAATCAGGTCTCTCCTTTTCGCCCTTTTCTCCGTCTGTCTCTCTCGTTCCCGCTGTAAGCCCCACTGTGAAAAAGACCCTGTTGAGGAATATTCTTGTTCGTGGCGAAGGCGCACGGACGCACCACATCGGTAGCAGAGGCCAGTCTTGAGCCTAGTCGGCCGCCAACTTTCTATTCTCGTACGTACACAATGCCACGGAGCGGCCTTGTGAGGAAAGGGCGGAACAGGAAGAGGAGGGAACGAGGAAATGGCAGAGGGGGTTAAAGGTTGTCACAGGCCACGCTCCCCGGT
>NW_026269605.1:4658-8449 GCF_000697945.3 Frankliniella occidentalis | reverse complement strand
ACGGAGCGGCCTTGTGAGGAAAGGGCGGAACAGGGGGGGGGGGAGACGGAGAGATATCTGAAGGGGTTAAAGGTTGTCACAGGCCACGCTCCCCGGTATACATCCTTACCCCCAACTCTGTTTCTAATAACGAATTGTTATATTTCGATGCATTTTTAATTGTTTTGTTGTTAATGTTTGTAAAACAGCTAAAATTGGTGAAGCACCAATAAATGCTAAATTCAAGCCTTAGTGAGCTGCTTCATGCTTGCCATGTTTCTCCTCAACTAGGCGAGCATGTCGTGTCTCTCTCTCCCTCTCTCTCTTGCATCATGAATAACTGAAAACTGATACCGAAGTCACAAGAGCGATTTGCTTGCCGCACACGACTGGTTATTCCCCGTGACGGAATCCTCTCCACTCGCCCCCAGATCCTCCCCATCCCCTCCCGTCGCCCGGACCATTCCAGGCAAATTACGCGCGGGCGACCTCTGATTGCTGGTCTGGTTAGAGCGAGAGCCAGCGAGTGGCAATAAGGTTTCGGCTCGAAAGCTCTGGAAGACAGCTGGAATAACGGTTGGAGCTGCTGCCGGCCGGGGCGGCTGTGGAGGAAGAGAGAGAGAGAGGGGGGCTGACAGCAACGACTGGAGTAGAGCATAGTGGGGGGCGGATGGGCACCGGAAGATGAAAGGCGCCACGCACTTAAAGCAGCACCCTTCTCTCTCTCTCTCTCTCTCTCTCTCTCTCTCTCTCTCTCTCTCTCTCTCTCTCTTACTCCGCTTCTTTCACTTTCTCGCTCGCTCTCGCTCCCGCAGCGCACCCCGCCCCTGCCAGCGTCTTATTTAGAGCCTTTTTTTGTAGCGGAGAGGAGTTCCAACTGGAGTCCGGGAAAGGGGTGGCCCCTTGCCCCCGCCCCGCCCGGCGGCTAGAGGAAGAGGATTCGAGACGCAAATAAATCTGAGGTGAACGCGAGTGTTCTCCGGAAGGCACAGGGGCGTGGCCCAGCGGGCTGCGTCCCGCCAGGAATTCACTACGCACACGTAGAAATACACACAGACACGCACACTTGCACACGCACGTATACGCTCGCTGGGTCCAACTCACGCACGCACTAAGTCACACACACTAACAGACGGGCGTGGCAACCGGCCGCAAACATAGCCTACCTGCTGCTGGCGGCGTGGGCGAACAGAAGAGAGAAATACCACCACTGCCGACCCAGCGAGCTGGCGGCTGTCTACCACTTAAACACGATAAAAGAAAACAAAGAACCTGCTCGTCTCTGAAAACCCCTCTCCTTGTCTTTTCTGCAATGTTATCAACGCAAACTGTAAGAAAGTATAAACAGAATAAACAACTTAACCGTAAGCTTTGACAATTGACGGAGTGGGTTGAGGAGGCAGGAAATCTGCCGCGTCAGTTGACCTCTTTGTGTCGCCTGAGCGCGTCGCGTGGCCGCGTCTGGCGAGGTGTCTAGCGGTGTCTAGTTGTCTGTTGGGCTGGGTCGTTTGTTACCTGTTTCCTGCAAGGAAGCGAGGGGGGTCGCACTCGCGAACGAAGACTTGAGTGCGCTTTTACGGATGTAAAATGAAAGTCATACGTCAGAAGAGTCAGATTGTATCGGGTTCTGAATGGTCTATCTACGAGAGATTTAAACGATTCCCAGATTACTACACCCGTGCTAACGGAACGGACGTTAATTTGGAATGCCCGACACACACACTCTCCGAAATGTCAACTTATTGTGCATAACCATTAGACCAGATACTTCTTAACATGTAAATTGCTCATCTTAATAAACGATAGGTTGTAAATTTTTCACAGCTTATTCTTTGTTCAGCGTGGGTCATAGGAAACTTTCGATCCCAAGTGTCATGTGCGAATAAGAAGAAAAATCTTAATACTCTAATTTGTGACTTAAAACGATATTTACCGTAAAAACTTCAAATATTTTTCAGTCACAAAGCAGAGGCAGTCAAACACACAAGCTATTTTACCTACCGTATTTTTTCCCGGAACGGCCGTAAAAAAAATGCCTCGTGGCTGGTGGAAGGTGGAGTATAGAGAGAAGGGAGAGGGGCAGGAGGGGAGTGGCGGTTGGGTGGGCTGCACTGGCTGGGGTTTACGGACCGTGCCGACCGGGCCGCCGCTTCGGTGTGTCTAGGCGGCCTCCTGCTCGATTATGGCCAACTTGGCCTTTCCGCGACTCCATTTGGTCGCCATGGTTCGGAAGTAACGGAAGCGGCGGTGGTGGCAGCAGCAGCAGGGCCCAGGGCTGGGATGCTGCGCAGAGGTGGCGTGGTCCAGACGCCCCCGGCCCAGCCAGGCACCTAGCGCGGGAATGAGATGGCATCTCGCTCGCGAGTGTTAAGATTAACTTTTCTGGGACGGCGATTATGAAAATGAACGGCACTGCGCATTGGCGAGATAGTGTGTAGAATGGGAGAGAGAGGGAGAGAGAGCGGGAAAGACAAGGAGGGAAGGCTGCTCGCGCGCTCTCCTCTTTCGTCCCTGGCAGGGATGAGGAATGCCCTCTATTTCCGAACGCCCGAGCCAAGAAGGGTGCTCATTTCGTGCCGCCCCGGTCACAGTGTTAACCCTACTGTATTAGGTTGCAGGCAGGGGCGGGAGTGCGGAATGAGAAGGGGGTGCAGGGCATGTTTGCAAGGGGGGGAAAGAAGGGAGTGCTTGGTCTGCCGTTCGAGAAGAAATCAAGAGTGTAGCACCGCCGGCGCACCCTGGCAGCAGAAGCGCCCGCCGCATTGGTATGCCGCGTACAAACACAAGGAAGCTCTTTGGCGCCAGGGAGACGAGCCGGGTTGTGAGGGGGGGCGGGGGCACCCCTGAGTAGCAGTCCTGGTCCGGAGCACAGAGCCTGCGTCCGCCCGTCTTCTGCCCCGGCCTTGACAAAGCACCCGGTTGTCTCCCGTGGTTTTGAGGGGCGCTCACCACACCACCACCACCGTGGAGAGGGGCACACCGCCGGGAGCGCCCTGCTGCCCTGTAGGTAGTGCAGGGGACACAGACAGCGACGGTCTTCTTGTACACCGCGGCCTTGAGCCAGTCGCCACCACCGCCCGAGGCGTGGTGCGGTGAGCTCTTAGCAGCCAACCGCACCATCCCCTCGAAGGGAAACGCAATGATGACGATGTCCAGACGTTCTGCGCCGGTGACCTCGCGCTCCATCGTGTGGGTTGAACACTCCGTTGATGAGATGACTACAGCCGTAGTGAATAACCGACCTTGACCTACATTACGGCCCCCACAACCATTACTGCTGCTGCTGCGCGTGAATATGGTCATCGGCGAGCCATTTCTGTAATTAATTGCTCGCGGGGGGAGGGGACAGGCGAGGACCGCAACGGCGCGGCAGGCCTCTCTGGTGGCAGCGGAGGAGGGGGAGCGGTGGCGGGGAGAGGGAGGGGACGGGGTGATTTACGCGACCACTGGCGCGCTTTCACTCTGGCGAATCTGTCAGGCCGATCAACCATGTCCGATGGATGTCACCTCTAAAACTCTCATCCCCGCCCCGCGGACCCCTCCTCCCCGCCAGCCCTCCTCCCCGCATTCTTTCCCCGCTTCTCGGCTCTCCGGCGTGGCGCGCTGTGGTGGGGTGTGAGACGGACACAAGGAAATGCTTTCAGCCCCCCGCCTCACTCACGCGCGACGCTCGGCCTCCATATTTCGGGGCGGACCGACGACCCGCGCTAGTCGTGGACGTATTGCCCCTGGCCGAGCTCGGGGGGCTCAACCCGCTGGCCATCCTCCAGACTCGGTCGCCGGCGCCCCCCTCCCCCCATTCAAGCCCCCCC
>NW_026269605.1:0-648 GCF_000697945.3 Frankliniella occidentalis | reverse complement strand
GGCGTCTTCTGACCATCCCGGCTGGAACGCGGGGGTTTCGGGGGAGGGAACGGGGAATCAGAAGGTGTGTGTGGGAGGGAGAGAGAGAGAGAGAGGGAGAGGAAGGGAGAAAGAGAGAAGCGGGGGGGGGGGGGGGGGGAGAGGGAGGGAGAGGGAGAGGGAGAGAGGGAGAGGAAGGGAGAAAGAGAGAAGCGGGGGGGGGGGGGAGAAGGGGTGAAGCGGAGAGAAGGAGGTGATGTAGTGCCTCCAAACCTGACCCTTTCCCTCCCGCCTCTCTTCACGCGACCATGCCCCGCCACGCCCCACCAAGCCCTGCCACGCCGCGCACCACGCCGCCCTTTAGTCGACTGACCAGGAAACCTCAGTCCTCCATTTGCTGACGCTGGAGAGTATGGCGCGAAAGGGCAGCCCGACCCTTGGGGTAGAGTGGGAGTCACCGCCATGCCTCAGGTTTTATTTGTATGATGAAAACCTCAGAGAGAGACGGGGAATATGGTGTGTGGATGTAAGAGAGAGGGTATGGTGGTCCTCCCACCCCCACCCCCTTCTCCAATTTCATATCGCTGGCACTGCCGTCGCGGGCTACGCCGCTGAGTGGAGGGCCAGCCGTCCACCGGCCTCCTCATGTGCGTGTGACGACTTGTGGGG
>NW_026269604.1:9431-16949 GCF_000697945.3 Frankliniella occidentalis | reverse complement strand
CGCCCTTTCTAATCAACGATACGTGATGTACTGTAATGAGCGCCTCCCCGGCCCGGGGCCACCCCTCCACCCCTCCTGCGCGCCGCCACCGCCCGGCAGGGACCAGGGGGGACCAGGGGGTGGGGGCGGCGCCAGGGCCTCGGCCGGGGCAGCGCAACCTGACAACTTTCCTCCGAGATGCGGGGACTCGGTGCGCCGCACATGCAGATCGTGGACCTACCCGGGCCGTGTCTTTTGACGTGGTCGCTGTTTCCTTTCGCGGGGGTACGCGGTGTCCTTGCGCGTATATCCTCGCGGGTCGCGGACTCTATCGCGAGGACTCGCGAGATCTCACGGGTGCCGAATTAGTGCCGAAGCTGGAGGGGAGCCATTGGATCTCTGTTGGCCCCTCTGAGCAGCACTTTTCTTTCTCTGGGAAGACTGGCCATCCCAAGCGGTTCATCGCACCGGCGGACAGGAAGAGGCACGCTGAGGTCGGCAAGGCGCGTCGCATTCGTAGCGGCCACATTATCTAAACTGTGATTTAAAATTGATTTCAGAACAACCATATCAAGCACATCAAATCTGGAAGAAAACCGGAGCGCTTGCAAGGAAACACCCAGTTATATCCACTCGATGTTCCTCTGGTCTGGAAGACGCAAGATGGAAGTGCAGTGTGTGTTCGGCTGCTCTGGTCGGCCACAACGCAGGAGTCGAAGGTTGCAGCCCCGTCCCCGCTATGGGCTGGAGCTGGATCCCGCTCGAGACCCCGTCACAAGTCGTCACTTTCCACTCCTCGCGCTAATCTTCCCATTTCTCCGGCGGGGCGAAGACAGTGACGGGAGGTGTGGCGTTGCGAGTGTCGTCCTGCCTATGATAGTTCCGAGAAACTCGAAGCCTTCCGTCGTGTGAAAAGCTTTCTCGGCCGCGACCTTGCACGCGCACGGGATGACTTTCGCTTTCCGGGAAATCTCCTATTTCGCGGAAAGCTGATGAAGCCGGGGGACCCTTGTGCTGGCGCAGGTACCCTGCAGGTACCCGGTGAGCTACCCCAAGGCCCAAGGTACCCGCCCCCCGTTTTTTTCCGCCACGTGTGCGCAGACGCGAGGACTTTCCAAAGAATAAAAATGCGTACAGCGCAAAAAAAGTAGAATATGTAAAAATAAAAGAGGGAAAGTACACATTTCAAGAGTTTACATTTTGTAGCGATTTTGTTCGTCGATGGGCGATTTCGCGTTTGCCAAAAAGGAGGCTACGAACCGCCACGCCGACCGCCGGTCCTTTTGACCCGAAGGCTAATGAGCTGACTCGATAACACCTCTCCGCGTTGAGGCCGCGCGGCCGCGCTTCGGTGACGTCCGGCGCGTCCGTGTGACGGGCGGCCACGGAGCACACAGAAGTGCTATGTCCTCCGTCCTCCGTGCGGGCGGCAGCACGGGTGGCGCCCACCTGGCACCTGGCACCTGGCCCACCACGCCCACCCGGCGCCCACCACTCGCTTGACGATCACCGCGTGTTTGTGTAAATGATCGCGCGACCATTTACACAAACACGCGTACTGGTCGCGTCGTCGGTGAACAACTAGTGTCATAGAGAAACAAACAAGTACGGCACGGCGCGCGCACGCACACACACACACACACACAGTACACACGAAACGCTCGCACTAGAACCAGAAAAGCGCCGAGGATTTACAAGAGCGGCGGAGTCGGCTTGGAGGCTACCGCGGCAGTCGCCGTGTTGTCCGTTAGAGTCGTGTCCGCTGAATTGCCTTTCAAGTTCACAAATGTGTGCGTGTGTGTGAATGTGTGAGAGTGTGTGTGAGTGAGCTGGGGGCGGCCGGTAGGGCAGAATCCAAAGGGATGGAACAGGGGCGACCTCTGCCCGCCTGACTGCGAGGGCGAAACGTCACTTGATGTTTGGAAGGACTAACGCTGGACGGAGCGGGGCGCGGCCGGGGCGGACCTGGATCAAAGGGGATCGTAAGCATCGGGTCAACTGAGTCATGTGCTGTTGCCGCCGGGGCCGGGCCCGCCGCGCCGGGGGGTCGCGCCAGCTAGGGTAAGGGCGGGAGGCGACGCGCGCGGCAGAGAACATGGACATTGGGCTTAAGCCCCAGCCCAGGTACGGGACGGGTCGCTGAGCCGCCTGTGCAGGCCGCGGCTCCAGCGGCGTGTCTCGCGACACGGCCTCGACTCGCGCTCCAGGAAAAGCACTACCACCTCCGGCGGGGCGCCGGGCCCGGCTTCGGACGAGGCGAGGAGGGAAGCAGAGGGAAGTCAAGTCAGGCGATCAGGACGCGCGTCACGTGGTGTCCGAATTGCTTGTCCCGGTGCGGAGCTGGCAGGGAGCGGGAGGGAGAGGGGGAGGGGGAGGGGATGGAAAAAGAAAGAGAGATCGAGAAAGAGAGAGGGAGAGAGAAAGAGAGCGAGCGAGGACGGAAGGACTGACGAAGAGGGATGCATTTGAATATGGCAATCGTTGTCCTCGCCCCCTCGTTGTCCTCGCGCCCTCCTTCAATCTCCTTTCTCGTTCAACCCCCTCACCAGCCCACTCCCCCTGCAGCGCCCCGCGGCCCAGGGCGTAAGAAAGGGCGGGCTGGTCGCCGTACACCTGTGCTCCCCCCGCCCAGCCCCGCCCCGGCACCCCTGCTCCTCATCACATTTGAACCGATAGCCTTCAAAGGGCATCCTGTCTCCTTCCGTCGCGGAGGGGCCGGCGAGCTGGTCCGAGCCCAACGGGGCTCGGCGTGGCGCGGCGCGGCGCCCTGTGCGTGAGGAGAGGACGCCCTCCTCCAACCCCCTGCCTTGACCGCCCCTGGCCGCCCAGCCTCCGCGCCGCCGCCTCGCCTCTCTTCTGCTCTCTCCCTCCCTCTTTTCTCCTTCTCTCTCACTCTATCGTCTCCTCTCCCTCTCCTCCTTGTCCGTGTGTGGATGGACCAGTCGAATTATTGACCTTGGGCGAAGGGGAGGTGGAGGAACGGCTTGCGGAGCGGAAGGCGAGAGAAGGGAAGGGGGAGCGGGAACGGACTGGACAGGGGAGGGGAGAGGAGAGGGCGAGAAGAGGCAAGAGTGGGGTGGGGCAGAGCAGGGGGAGCGGGGAGTGGAGGGGGAGGGGCAGCGGCAAGGAACCACCAAGAGCCGGGCCGGGCCGCCCGAACGTGGTCGGACGGACACGAAGGAGGAGGGGAGGACGAACCAGAGAGAGACGAGCGGAGAGGGAAGAGGAAAGAGCGAGAAGGAGAGAGAGCGCGAGCGAGAGAGCGAACAAGCGGAGCAAGCGAGGCAGCGCGCGCGCGGGGCGAGGAGGCAGTGGAGGGGGAAGGCGAAGGGGAGGGGGACAACTTGTGATTTTGGAGGCATCGCTATTTCTCCGCTCCTCCGTCGGCGTTCAGTCCTACCTACATACTTGGCGGAGAGCGAGGCGAGGCGAGGCGAGACGAGGCACGGCTTCGGAGTGGTGCGGAGCGTACGACCGTCCGGCCCGGTCCGGAGCGAGGCGAGCGCAGCGCGACGCGATGTTGGCGCGCGGTGCGCACGTGGACGTGCTGTTGTTAGTGCATTAGCGAGTGCGACATGGTGCGGACAGTGCAGTGTTTGTGAACAGTGTGTATAAAGTGACCAGTGCCTGTGGATTACTTACGTGTGGCGCGCATGGACGCCGGTCGTGTTGTGTGTGCGTGGAGAAGACGGGGCACGCCATGCTGCTAGAGTGCTAGCATGGCCCACCCGGCCGGCAACTCGCAGCACCACTGCAAGGACTGCAACATCTTCTTCGACAGCTCCAAGTCGCTGGACGTGCACCTGCAGTACCACCAGGAGCAGCCCAAGTGGGGGCCCGGCGCGCCGCCCGGCGCGCCACCCGGCGCTGCGACCAGCAGCCATGCCGAGGACAACAACAACTTCATCAAGCCCGCTGGCGCGGCGGGCCCGCAGCAGGGCGCCAAGCGGGGCGACTTCGGCGCGGTGACGGCGCCGGCGGACTCAAGCGACATGCAGGCCTTCCAGCAGCCGCCGCCGCAGAACTACCAGCCCTTCTCGCCGCAGTTCAACTTCAACAACAGAACGCGGAGTCCAACACCCAACGGTCCCAACGGCATGACGAATCAAGGTTTTGGTCCGGCGGGCCAGCAACAGCAGCAGCAACAACAGCAGCAGCAACAACAGCAGCAGCAGCAACAACAACAGCAACAAGAGTTTTCCAACATGCGGCCGCCGAGCACGGGCTCTATCAAGCAAGAACCCGGGTCGTTTAGCTTTGGCGGCCCGGAGTCTCAGCCAGGTGAGCAGAACGGTCAGTCTGGTAGCAATTACATCTTAGGCCCCGGCGACGACTTTCCTGTCATGTCGAACAACGGTGGGGTTAGGCCGCCGTCGACGCCCAACTCGGCGCCGCCGCCGTCGCCTCAGTCGTCGCAGATGCAGATCCCGACGTCGACGCCGTCGTATCGTTTCCACCCTTACGGCGGCCACCCTGGCATGGCGCAGCAGTACAACCCCGAGGGCCGCAACGTGGTGTCGTCATCATCCCCTGTACCTAGGCCGTCCCCCGCGCCCTCACCGCAACACTGCGAGAAGTGCGGCGTCATGTGTCCGTCGCAAGAGTCGCTCCGGGAGCACCAGGCCCTAGCGCACCCCCCGCATGGCCCTCCCCACGGCCCTCCGCATGGCCCGCCGCATGGCCCGCCGCACCTGCAGGGACCACCCCACGGTCCCCCTCATGGACCTCCTCATGGACCTCCTCACGGGCCCCCGCACGGGCCCCCTCACGGCGCGCCGCACGGCTTCCAGCAGTTCCAGCCCTTTAGACCTAAGCAGGAGCAGCAGGACGAGGAGTCTTCCATCCTGGACCTGGACTCCCAGAAGATCAACAGCGCTTACCACCAACAACAGCAGGAGGAGGAGCGGAGACGGCAGCAGCAGCAGCAGATGGGCGGCCAGCACTCCGTGTCCGCGCTGCTCAACTGGGTGGACTCCAACTCGCCCGCGGGGCCGCCGGGTCCGCCGGGACCCCCCGGCCATCCCGGGCCGCAGATGTGGCAGCGGAACGGGATGCAGCCTGTCAACGGCCCTCTCGGTGGTGGTATGCCATCGGGACCCATGGGCCCCGGCCCTGGGCCGGGTCCTGGGCCCGGTCCTGGAGGACCTCCTTTCAACCCCGCTCACCATGGCATGCAGGGTCCTCCGCAGCCGCAATACCAGCACCGGCCGTACCTCAACGCCGTGCCGGACAGCGCGGTGAGCGGCGTCAACGGCAGCCCCATGCCCCAGCAGCTCATCACCTCGTCGGCCAACCCTATGTCACCAGGCGGCCCTGGCGGCGCCCTCGAGGGGGGCGGCGGCGGCGGCGGCCTCACCAAGGGCGGCGGCAAGTCCAGCGGCAACGCGTCGTGGAAGTCCAACGAGGCGCGGCGGCCCAAGACGTACCACTGCTCGGCCTGTAACAAGTGGTTCACCAGCTCGGGCCACCTCAAGCGGCACTACAACACCACGCTGCACAAGAACGCCGTGAAGCAGAGCGGCGCGCCGGACCCGGCGTCGTTGCCCGTGAGCACGCACCACCACCCTGACCGCGACCCCAAGCACAGCAACGGGAGCAAGCGCGCCACCCCCGTCAACCTGGACTCGTCGGCCAGCCCCGCGCCCAGCAGCGGCGGCGGCGAAGAGTCCTCGCCCAGCGACGACGCCAGCCACAGCAACGGCTTCGGACGCACCACCCCCGGGCTGCCGCCGCCACCGCAGCAGCAGCCTCCCCCGCAGCAATCCATGCAGCACATGCCGCCGCCCCACCAAACCCACCAACTTACGGCGAGTCCCCCAAACCGGCTGGCAGGTCCCTCGGAGATGGCAACGGGGGGCCTGCTGTCCATGTCACCGTACCACCACGACCCCCACCCGGGTCTGGGGCCGCTGCCGGCTCAGCCTTCACCAACTCAGCATCCTTTTTTAGGGGTGGGTTTGCACCCTTCCCTCCCGCCGCCCCACCTCTCGGCGCCTCACCCTATCCACCAACCGGCGCCGCTGCACCATTTCCAGCATATCCCGCCTACCTCAATGGGCCACAGCCCGGGGGGCCACCACCCGCCTCCTTC
The DNA here is from genome assembly GCF_000697945.3 of Frankliniella occidentalis. Classification (NCBI taxonomy): domain Eukaryota; kingdom Metazoa; phylum Arthropoda; class Insecta; order Thysanoptera; family Thripidae; genus Frankliniella; species Frankliniella occidentalis. The sequence continues at coordinate 10,879 of NW_026269604.1, read as the reverse complement.
TACGATGGGCGGCCTTACTACGATGACGGCTTACCCAAACGGTCTGCCCCCCCACGATTCTATCCCAACGACGCTATCTACCAGCCACCACCACCCCCACCACCTCACCAGTACTACTGGTAACTTGCCACTGGAGCCGCACGGCACGGTGCTGCCGCCCATGTCAACCCTGGTGCAGTACCCGGCCTACGGTGTGGACAGCTACGGTGGTTACGTAGTGAGTGCGTCACAGAACGTGGGGGGGCTAAGTCCCGTCCCTATGGACCCCAACATCATGATGCCAACCGCCCCTGAGGGCGAGCCTGCCGGAGCCCCCGGAGGCATGGGAGCCCCTGCCCCCCAGCTGACGACATTGGAGACGGCGCAGCCCAGCGCGCCCCTCGTCGGTCCGGCCACGGACGAGATGAGCCTCAAGATCTGCAACTCGTACTCGATGGCGCCGCTGCGCGTGGACGAAGACGTGAAGCAGCACACTCTAGATCCCCTCAAGATCGAGCCACCCCGCTCGCCGCCCGACTACCCTACCTCGACGGACGACATCATGAGGGAGAAAGAGTTGCAGCGGAAGCAGATGGATGAGAGTGCGGCGAGGAAGCGGCGGAAGCGGCCGCGCTCTGAGGACACCAACGTGAACGTGATATCCAGCTCCACGGAGGGCAAGTCACCGCCCTCCGACAAGGTGACCAACATGAGCGGCGGCCTGGTGTTCAAGTCGTCCATGATTTCAGAGGGTGGTTTCCACAAGTGCTTGGACTGCGACAAGGTATTCAACAAAGCTTGTTACTTGACGCAGCACAACAAGAGCTTCCATGCAGGAGATAAGCCATTCAAATGTGATCGCTGTGGAAAACGCTTCCAAACAGAGGACCTGTACAAAGAGCACCTGGGTAAGCACGCAGGTGAAAAGCCATTCAAATGTGAAATGTGTCCGAAGCAGTTCAATCACAAAACTGATCTACGAAGACACCTCTGTCTTCATTCGGGTGAGAAGCCATACGCTTGTGATGTATGTGGCAAAGGATTTATTCGTAAGGACCACATGTTAAAACACGTTGAGACTCATAGCAGAAGCAGAAATAATACCATTGTGATAGCCCATCACCAAATTTCTGCGTGATCCCCTGTCTAGTTAATCCAGTGAAAAGGAAGTGATTTGTTCTTTATTAGTTCCCTGTGAGTGTATCCAGGGCAAATTGGACTTGTTTGAAGCTGATGCTGGTGTGACTGCCCAGATGGGGCAATGCAATAAGCTCTCTCTCCCAGTTATGTTGAGTTAGATTTGTTCTTATTAATTGTGCCAAATTTTTGAAAGTTATGGGCCATTATTTTGTTAGGTTTCTGATGTCTGTTAAGTTGTTCCTTTTGTTCCTCGTGACTGTTCACGTAGGTTTTTCAATGTTCCTCGCCTTTTGTTAATTGACCTAGTTTCAAGTTCTAATTTGTTTTTA
>NW_026269604.1:3938-6914 GCF_000697945.3 Frankliniella occidentalis | reverse complement strand
AGGGGAGGGGGAGGGAGGGCGGCGAAGACGCCGCGGCGAGGCGAGGTCCTCTGAATACGCCAGGCAGGCAGCCCCAGGCCCGAACAGGGCGGGATGTTGGCCAATTTGATTGGCTTCGATCCGCGTCCAGCGGAGTGCAAACGGCGGCGCTGGCCGGGCCGGGCGGCGCGCAGCCTCCCCGGGTCCACTGCTGGCGGCAGGGCCTGTGGCCACACTGTGGCCGCGGCTTGATCAATGCCCAGCAGAAGTTGGCACCGTCACAGCGACCCGCACCACGTACCACGTGTGCGATTTAAGGAGGCCTTTCCTTTGCGGCGTGGCACGGAATGGTGCGGTGCTGCGGGGCCGTGCCGTCGAACAGCGTCGCGCGTCTTCGCTCGAATCGATGGCGGTCCGGGGTCGGACCGTCCGCTCCGAGATGCGCGTGAAACAGGGAAGAAAAATTGTGCTGACGACAGATAGAAAATGGGGAGCAGATTCTTCTCGGACGTGCGGACCATGCCGGCCAGGGCGGCGGGCGGGCGGGCCGCGCTGCTATAGAGAGAGGGTGGACAGGGGCGAGGCGGGGCGGGGCGGCGCCCGCGGTATCACGCCCGATAAGTCTACTCGCAGTAAAGGGGGAGCTGGGAGGGAGGAGAATAGCTATTGCCACCGTATCCATGAGTCCCTAGCGGAGGAATATGTTCACGTCGCGTCCGCCGTTGCTCTGATCGATAAACTTGCCATAACTTACACCAGGCGGACGCGGCGGTGGCCACGACCAACCACCAGGACGACACGGGGACGCCGCCGCTGCTGCTGCAGCTCAGGAAGAAAAGAAGAAGAAGAAGAAGAAGAAGAAGAGGTGGGGAATAAGATGGCAACCAGACAACCAAAACCAGTGCGGCACGGTTTCTCTTTCCGAGGAAAAGACTTTTTAGCATAGTCGCGTCCACGGCCCGGCCGCCCCTCTCTGTTTCCATGCAAAATGTCGTTCGAGTTTGACCGCCGCCGCCACCAGCCGGCTCATGCTGATGCTGAGCGCCGCCAGGACCTGTTTCCTGAATGAAGACGCCCCCTCTACTTCTCGCCGCTGCTCAACCAGCCCGCCACGGGCGCGGGGCGCGGGGCGCGGCCGGCCAAGTTGGCCCCGTGATTCCCAGAATCATTCTCTTCTCGCTCTCCTCCTCGCCGCAACACTCACACCGGAGGCTCCAGCGACGCTCCGTCGGCGCGCGGTCCCGCCTCCACCACGCCGGTTTTTGGCGCGCTCGCCGCCCCGCCTCCCGCTTCCAGGACCGCGCCACGCAACGCCCCGCCACGCCCCGTGTCATGTTGTCAGGGGTTGGCGAGGACGTCTTGAGGGGCGGACAGACGCCGTAATGATCCCCACGGGGAACACCCGTGACTGACTGGCTGGCTGACAGACGCACGGGGAATCAATCTGAAACACAATGAGGAGAGGAAACATAAATTGATGTCATAGAAAAAAACAAAAAAAACATAATTGGCCGATCCGACTACAGGGTGGGTGTTCTAAGCCGTACTTTATTCTGGTTTTACTGCTTGCCGCCTGTACCTAACTCTCAACCACGGTGCCTTATGGCCCCGTGCGAGTATGCAACCCCGTCTGCACGCCTGAATCCGGTACAGTATTATCAGAAAAGAAAGACACGCCAGCGGCCAGCCGCCTGCCACGCTCTGTGCTATTATAGAGTGAGGAGGGGGAGGGGACTTTGCCCTCTGGTAGAGACAGTCTTTAGGGGACTGTCTAAAAATATGGTTTACAACGCCTAACCTGCTGTACTTTTGGAGTACGATAGACATGAGAGTGTGGAGACGGTGAAGAGGGTGGAAAGAGGGAGAGTATGGAGGGGGGCCGCGAAATGCTTACCACGTACGTAACATGGCGAACTGGTGTTTGAAACCGACTCATTAAAACGGCACCGCCCGTACCTGGCTGGCTGTGCCCCTCGTAATGAGGAGAAGGTCGTATGAGTGGGCGACATGTCCACTTTCCCTCTCAGGGGGTCCGTCCCCGGTCCGTCCCTTCGCGCTGGACAGGGACGCAGGACGCCGCCCGGGGGTCCCTCTCAGAGTCCCTCTCGCTCTCCTCCTCCTCCTCTGGCTCCTCGGGATGAGACCCCCGGCCGACGGCCGACCTCCGGGGAGGACGTCGAGGACGAGGCCACCCCCCTCGGAATCACCTGAGCGCGTCAAACAGCCAACAAAACAGGGAGAGGGGAAAATGAAAAGAAATAAAAAAAGGGGTTTACGGGATACACAACAAGTGCGGACATTTGCATTCGGACAGGTGATGACTTCAGAACGAAGAGGAGAAGAAAAGGAGGGGAAGGCGGGGCGGGGGGATGATTTTATAATACATGAGAACGGCGGGGGTACATAAATGGGCGGGGCGGGCCGTAACCAGGGTGGTAAGCGCACGCCACTCCGCGCCTCGTGGTTAGGCGCGCGCGCGCACACACACACAGCTCGTGGTCGTGGTTGCTGTGGAGTATCGGAAAGGCGGCAAAGTGTTGCGTTGGCTGCCAATTAAGACACACACACACCACACACTCACAGTCGGTCGTGACGGGGGGGCTTCAGGGACTGCCGCTGCTGGACTCTAAGCCGCGGACTGGGCTAGAGAGAAAGAAAGAGAGGGGGATAGATATTGGAATTGGAATAGATACACAGAAGGCGTGGGTGGTGTTGTGGGGGACACGTGGAGACGATAGACAGGAGGTAATTGTCCTCAGCGCCACGCACGTGTTTCCTCTTGGTGTCGGCGCCTTTTGGTTCGGTGCCCTGGCCCTGGCGCTGGCGCCGCCCCACGCGATGGAGTATGCGAGAGTCGGGACGCCCCGGAGCGCCTTGGGCCCGTGCCTCCGCCGCGGCGGGTCAGGCCGTCAGGCCCGTCGGGCCACCGCCAATCACGGAGCTGGCATTTCCGCTGCACGCCGCCGAGTGGCGCGGCGGGGCGGGGCAGGGCGGGGG
>NW_026269604.1:0-3888 GCF_000697945.3 Frankliniella occidentalis | reverse complement strand
TGGTCGCTCCGTTTGATTGGCGCCCGAGAGACAGCTGCCGGCGCCGCGTCCAGGACCTCCGGCCGGGGCTGCAGAGACCCTGGAGAGACCCGCCCGGGGAAGGGTTATGAATGGCGCCCCGTGCAATTATTTAGCGCCGGGTTAGTCGGAACCGGCGGGGCGGGGCCGGCCGGGCATCGCGTGCGCTGGACCCTCACAGAACTCTTTCGCGGAAAATCGGTGAGAGGAGCAGGGATCGTCACGACGACGATCAAGGGGGAGAAGCAGGCGGAGGTGGAAGCAGGCGCGGGTGGGCTGCAGCAAGTGTCTCGCCTGCGCTCGCTGGCCAGGGCCGTTGCCCTCCCTGGAGCTGGAGGATCTGGAGTTGTGTCTGGAACAGTGGGCTTCGGCAGTGCCGGCACTGCCCCCTCCTGTCTCATCTGCTCGCGGGCCCTGAGCGTTTGCCCCTTCTTCCTGGAGCGAGGACCCTACTGGAGGATCCTGGAGGGGTGTCTGGGAGGTCTGCTTGGCGGGCCGAGGGGGTATTTTAAGTTTGAGCAGTCGCATTCACATTCACATTCGTGCGATGTTTCCGATTGCGCCGTCCCGCTGCCGCGCGCCATGCAAAGAAGACTCGATTCTTCTCTCGCTCGCCCGGCCCTCTGGCCCGGCCGGGCTGTCCCCGGATGTCCTTGGATGTCCCGGGTCCGGCCGGCGCGGCCCTACCCGGCTCAGGCCCTCCCCTCGGGCATCCAATTGCTTCCCAGTTCCAGGCGCCTTGTCGACTGTTGACGTATTCGGGGAGCGTCGCCGTCCCACCCCCGCTACCCACCGCGCCTGGCCAGGGCGTGGCGCGGTGGGGCGCGGCGGGGCGCGGCGGGGAGGTGAAGTGGCCTGACACCCCCCGCCAAGGCAAGGACGGTCTGCGCCGCGCAGCGTCGTCGGCCAAAGTAGATCCGGGCCCAGCCAGCCTGGCCAGGCCAGGCTGAATGGTCGAGTACACACGAGTTTGCATTTCGTTCGCACATTCCTTCTTCAAACAAAGGGCGGGATCAGGACCGGAATACAGATCAACAAATAAAGATTTTTTTCCGCTGCCCCCCGTCTACTGCGGAGGACGCTGGGGACTGGAACTAGAAGCAACGAGGTAGGAGGTAGGAGGCATTCCAATGGTCTTCGCAATGTTCCGCGTTCCGCGGTCGAGTTGCCAAGTGCCGAGCATGGACGACCCGGGGATACCTCGTCAGCGCGGAGAGATGTTGGAGAACGTGGCGTGGCCGTGGCGGGCGCGGAGTTATGGGTGGTGCGAGGGACGTTAGCCACCAGGCTAAGCTAGACTTAGTTTAGACCCACCAACGTCCGTCGAGTGCTCGCGGGTGACCCTCACCCCTCGCTAGAGCCGGTCTTCTGTACCCGGCGGCCGGGGTCCAGGGTCCATGGAAGTCCCGCGGCGCTGCTGCTGCCCAACTGGTTGGTGCTCCTGGAGGCTCCAGGGTGCGCGCGCCTTGGCCGGGGTGTGAGTTTCGACCGACACATTCCTGAGGGGTCTCGAGGCCCTTTGGTTCGGAGAGGGTGCTGCCGGCCGCGGCTTTGCACACAGTGCGGCGAGAGTTGAACAAGGTGCTCAAAAAATCGCCATGGAGGAGAAGGGGGAGGAGGGTACAGAGAGCGGGTGCGCGCAGAGCGCGCGGGCAACCAGTGCGTGCTATTTCAGTCAACACGTGTGAAGTTTACATCAATATTGACTTTCGCGAAAGCAGCGCCTCGTCCGAATATCCGCAGGGGAGATCCTTGCTAACGCGGAGCGCCCACGGCCAAACCACCCCCGTCGTCCTATTGAAAGGATAGGGATGGTGTAGGGGAGGGCGAGCAGGAGGAGGAGGCGGAGGAGGCGGAGGTAAAAGGAGAGGAAGAAGAAGGAAGGCGGAGTGGAGTGTGTGTGAGTGTGTGCGTGTGTGTGTGTGCAGCGTGCAGGTAAGAGTGAGAAGGAGAAAGGAGTCACCTGGTCGCGACCGCCCGCGGCCGCACAATGGAGGGGCAATGAGAGCGGGGAGGCGCGAGCCAGCAGCGCGTACAATGAGCCGCCAAGAGGCTGGCCGCGGCCGCCCCGCCCCTGCCCGCCCCGGGAGTCTAATGAGCAGGGGAGCACTCCACGCCTCCACTTCCAGCCAAGCACCACCCCTGGACCGAAGCACCGGAGAAAAACTAAAGGGCACTCCATTATTCTCTTCGCGCACAGGTGGCAAGTGCCGGGCAGGTGCAGGTGGACTTCGGCGGGCAGCTGTGGGTGCGCAGCTGCGCAGCTGCAGGTGCGTGGACAAAATGAAGGGGGAGGGGCCGACCCCTGCTTCTCGCTGGCCCGACCCGTGGCGCCGGGTCCGGCCGGGGCGGCGGTGGGTGGACCTCGCGCCTCGCGCGCTGCGTTATATAGTGGTGGTCCGGCTGAATATTGTCCCCGCTGGTCGCCGTGGCGACGCTGCGTGGCGGGGCGTGGCGGGGCGTGGCAGGCAAGGCGTACCGGGCGATCGAATCGCTGGAGGGTGAGGCGCGGGGCGCGGCGTCCCGTTGCGTCCCGTGCCATGGTCCCAGCAGCCCCAGCAGCGGGTCTGGACAGAAGGGGCCGGGCCGGGCCGGGCCGGGCGAGGAGGAGATGCGCGAGAGAGAGGCGAGCTAGGCGAGAGAGCAGGGGCCCCTCCCCCTTCCCCTCATGCATACGCAGAGAGCTAGCGCCAGCTAGCGCCTGACCATCCGCCCACATCGGCCCGCCCGTCGGCCCGCCCCACCCCCTAACTTGCCCCCTCTCGCTCGACCGCGCTCCCCGCCCCCACCCGCGCCTCCTCCCCGCGCGCCCTGACGGCCATCTTAGAGCGGGGAGGGAGGGTGGCGGCGCGGGGCGGGGCGGGGCGCGGTGCGGAGGGGCGCCAGGACACTCTCAGATAACCCCTTCGCTCGCTCGGCTCCGCACACTCTGACCGACCGAGCGACCTGGTTCGTTATTCGGAGATTTTAACGGCATGAGAAAATTAACTCTGCTGGACGGGACGGTGCGGTGAGCGGGGAATCCTAGTCCTTATTCTTCCCGCCTTTTCGGACACCCCTTCTCCTCGTTCCCGGCCGCCCCCGCCCCCGCCGCCCCCCGTCTGCGACCCGTCAGGAAGAGAAAAAGTTTTCCCCCTGCGCCCCAGCCACCCACCCTTTCACCCGCCATCGGCGGCGGTGGCGGCGTACCTTTCACTTTTTACCCGGTGCGTGCCCTGCCGACCCTGCCGCGGGGGCGCTCTGGGATTACTAGGATTTGAGCCAGTCGCGTGGCTCGATTAATTTTTTAAAGACCCTTCCCTCCTTCTCTCTCTTTTCCCCTCTCACTTACGCTAATTTTTTTCCTCCGCTCGACCCTCACCCACCCCTCTCCAATCCGTCAGCGGAAACCGCCTCCGCGCGGCGCCGGAGCGACGTGGCAGGGCTTTCCAAATTCATCACCGTCTCGTCTGCCGCCGTGCGGTGCCGGCCCTGCTCGCTCCGCTCCGCGACGGCGTGCATTGCGTGCTCCGGGGCGTGGCGCGGCCGCGGTGTGCCAGCGCCGTGCCAGCGCCGTGCCTTGTCGTGGCCCGGCCGCACGATCTTATGCTCCTCTCTCTATCTCTCTCTCTCGTCTCTCTCACCTCTTTCCCTCCCCCACCTCTCCCTCTCGCCACCTCTGTTCTCCTCCTTCTAACCCATCCGCCTCCATATTCTCCCTCTCTCTCGCACACCCACCCCTCCTCGCCCCTCTCCTGGACGAGATGCCATGGGATGGGCGAACTTGAGGGCGAATATGGAGTGGGTGGCCAGCGGGGCCAAAGCCAATCGATGCGGCGGCGGTGGAGGCAGCAGAGGGGGCGTGTCAGAGAGGGGAGGGGAGGGGGGGGG
>NW_026269603.1:6286-6770 GCF_000697945.3 Frankliniella occidentalis | reverse complement strand
CCCTGTAAGCTCTCATCGCCTGGTAGGTAGGCAACACCTTGCCTGCAGTGCATGCGTGTACTGCGGAGTGGCCTACCCTGAGAACCGCAGGCGCCAAGCTCTCGTTAATATGAATCTGAGAGAAACAGACGTCCTTTCTGGACGATCCCCTATTTTGAAGTAACGTTGTCCGCCACCGCACCCCTCCTCTCCCCCCGGGGGCCGCCCTCCTTTGGATACACCCCTCGACACTACTCGGCAGGATGACGAGGTCCTCAAGTATGTATGTCCGATTTGTGCAGCGCATGGCATGGCGCCGCCGGGTCGCGAACGGTTCGTCGCGAGGTCATCCACGAGCACCCTCTCCTCTCACCCGCCCTCCCCTCTCCCCCACGCCCACACTCATCTCTCGCAGGTGTCGTTGTCTCCCTCCCACACAAGGACGCGCGCCTCCTCGTTCTCCATCTCTGACCGGACGCGTTTCAGACGCGGCCACCGAGCGGTG
>NW_026269603.1:776-1401 GCF_000697945.3 Frankliniella occidentalis | reverse complement strand
GTAAACATGAAAAACATAATTATGAAAGGATTCAAGCTTCTTATTTGATTATTCGCTTCAACATATGTTTAATTGCAGCGCTATATATAGTATCAATATTATGGAGCCGATGAGCTCTCTGGTTGACCGCTCGGTTTGGGACACAACACGGACTGCGCCTCGGCCCGACTCGCCGCCGCCGCGCCGCCGCCGCGCCTAGCCTGGCCCCGACGAGCAGCGCCACGCCATCCCCCGCGAAGGTCGCCTTCCCCCACCCGCCCCTCAGGAGCTAGGTCGCCTCCGAATCTCGGACTCATTCATTTGCACTTGGCTCTCGCTCCTGGATGCGATCTTCGGGTTCCAAAACTTCTTGTTGATCTAGAAGTACTAGCTGAGTCTTATTAGTTAGTAGCACGGCGCACTCCTTTAGTTATGCTGTACCGCATTCCTACGTGCGCGCGGGCTGCCTACTCGCTCGGCCCGCTCAGGGGTGGGACTCTAAGGGGTGGTAGTACGCAAGCCCGCCCGCCCGCCCGCTCGCCTGCGTGCGGCCGCTACTCTTCAATTAGCTGAGTACTCTACAGAGAGCAGATGTGCCAGGTACCACAGCCTGGGAGGGAAGTTGTCTTTTGGGATAAATACAAAA
>NW_026269603.1:0-366 GCF_000697945.3 Frankliniella occidentalis | reverse complement strand
TCTTGCGCAGAAAACATAAGATATAAAATGATAAAAAAAAATACACACAAATATGTGAAACATAATTAAAATTATGTTAGAGATACGGGAAGATTTGTGATACAAAATGTCTCTTCTTGCGCAGAAAACATAAGATATAAAATGATAAAAAAAAATACACACAAACATGTGAAACATAATTAAAATTATGTTAGAGATATGGGAAGATTCGTGGTACAAAATGTCTCTTCTTGAGCAGAAAACATAAGGTAGAAAATGATTCAAACTACACTCAAACATGAGAAACACAATAGAAATTATGTAAGAGATGCACTAAGATTTGTGGTACAAAATGTCTCTTCATGAGCAGAAAAAATAAGGTATAAA
>NW_026269602.1:8103-13072 GCF_000697945.3 Frankliniella occidentalis | reverse complement strand
CCCCGCCCCCGCCCGCAAGACCACAGCAAAAACGCGACGGCGCCGCGCGGAGTGTCAGAGTCTTAATTACACCTCAGCTGCGGGGCTCCGGCGGCCCAGCTGCCACTGACACCTCCACAAAACCCTCTTTCTACTCCAGCAGTAGCGGATGGCAGCCGAATGCCATGCTTCCCGCGCACCTTTCTTCTAATACCACCACCACTACCACACTACAGCGTTAACGACAAATTTTCCTCCGTCGTTATATCTGTCTCTTTTTTTTGTTGCTACTGCGCAGTCCGGCCCGCTCAGCCTGGGTCCTGCCAGGCTGCCGGGTGCCGCGGCCGCATCGGATCCTGGCAGTCGTCCTTTGATTGATCCATCCATGCTAATGTGGGCGCTCTGCAGCGCTCTGCAGCGCTCTGCTGCGCGCCGCTGCACCCGGCTCGGCGACACGGGGATACTTTCACTCAGCGACACACGAGCCGCCGCCGGCCGAAAAGATGACAGGTGATTTAAAGATAAGGGCCGAAATCGGGATGTCGCTTCGCGCCCGGGCTACTGCGCTTTTCGATTCGATTTCTTTTCGCTTACCCAATCCTATTATCGCCTCCCTTTCGAGAACGACAGGAAAGAGATGATAATAAAAATAGTAATCAGCTAGGACCTTTGGCGAGGCCGGAACTTATGAAATGAAAATCGAGACGGAACCAAAGCTCGACGACGCGGTTGGGAAAGAGGAGCAGGAAGTCGGCCTCACCTCCTCGTGCTCGGTGGTGCGCCTCTTCTCGGTGACGACGCGGCCGTCGGGCTGCAGCTCCGAGATCTCGTGCGTGTTCTCGGTGTCCACCACCTTCCTGCCCTTGGAGGACTGGTGCACGAGGCGCGGCCCAGAGTTGCGCGGGTCCACGACCACCAGCTGCCCCGCCTCGTTGCGCACCACCTCCTTGCCGGACAGCAGCGCCCGCCGCACGTCGGCGTCGTCCCGCACCGCCGCCAAGTAGCCCTGCGGACAAACAACAACAAAGCGTCAAACAAGGGAAAAAAAATAATACGGAATGTGTTAGAAAATTACATTCAAAAAGAACACATGTGCATGTTTTAAACCGAATCTGTGGTTTTGTACGCCACCGGACATCTTTGCGGTTGGTATTTAGCGAGGCATTGTTCAGCCATCAGGATGCGTTATGTTGAAGTGACGCCCTGGGCGCGCCAGTAAGCGGTCCTTAACGTATACTTTTAAATTTAAAATGCAACTTTCTTTTACTGACTATCCGTCTGTTTTATCGGAATATGACGGGGGAGGCTGGCGGTGGCGCACATGAGCAACGCAAGTGTCTACTACAGTCTCAAACGAGTGGGGAGAAGGAGAAAGAGAGAATGATAGAGCACAGGGGAGAAAGATAGAGAGGGTGGTGGGGAAGGTGTTACTTTCATTCCATTATGGAGGTGCTATGCACGACGATGATGCATCAGCATTAGCGCCGTCATCTACAAACAATTATGGTCACGCCTCGGAAGTTCCGCCGCGCGAGTCGTTGCTCGGCTCAGCTGTTACATGGCTCGGCTCGGCACTGGCTGTGCAGTGAACTTCATTTCAGCTAGTACTTTGCCGTACAAGGTTCGTCCAGTAAGGACGTCTACGTCGGTTTTTCTCAGATTCCATTCGGCGCATTCCGGGAGCTTAGCGCCTGCGAGACTCAGGATAGGCCGCCCCGCACGGCACGAATGCATTGCAAGCGATATGTTGCCTACCTACCAGGCGCTACGAGAGCTAGCAGGTTCATAAACGGCGAATAATGACATACGTTCTTTCTGAATGATGCCTATGGGCTACAATCACAACAAAAAAATCATTTTAGATTTTCTCCTGCTTTCCGATCGAGGTGAACAATCCCCTACTGTCTATTCCCCGCTCCAATTATTATTGTCTCTATCGTCGTGTCCACCTCGGAGCCGACCCGACCCGATCGCGCCCACCTCGGCCCAGGGCGCGGCTAACTGTTCCGTCCTTATCCCGTCCCGCCCACGGCCACGGCCGCTCCGTGCCCGGCCGGTCGAGCCCGTCGGTGACTTACGGGAGCGCGTCACCCGCCGAGGAATGCACCACCAAGACACGGCCGGGTGACTTGGCAGAGCCGAGAGGCTGAACGAGAGGAGACACGGAGCGATTTGTCTTAACCTGGAGGGTCGGAGGGTACTCATTTCCCGAGGAAGGTTCCTGAGAAGGTTTGCCAATTTCACAGGGGGGGGGGGAGCGTCGCGTGGCACCAGTCGTGATCGCCCGTGATCGACCGGGAGAGAGCCGCGGCCGGTGACCGCATCGCTAACGACGGTCGTCGGCGACGAGCACCCGTTTATATGCAGACGACCGCGCCTCGTCCGCATACGCGCGGCGGCGGTGGGCGCGACGGCCTGGGACTGCTCCCCGCGCCGTCGGGGCGTTCGATTCGAAAGGACTCCACTCGACTCCACTTCTACTCGAAACGATGAAGCGGGCGATTATTCTGAGCGGTCAGAGGCGCCTCCCGGACGATCCTCTCGTAACGACGCGGAAGCGGACAGAGGTGAACCCTTGTGTGAAAATGGTCTCGAATCAAATCAGGCTCAGCGGCATAAGCAGCAGCGGAGCAGCAGAAGACGCCGCGATTGGGTACATTGGAGCAGGAGCGCCGGAGCCGGGGAAGACGACACGGCGGCCTGTCTAGTCGGGTGTGACTCTGGGGCGGCTTTGGCTGGCTGGCTGGCTGCTTGCAGCAGCAGCACCAGCAGCAGCAGCGTGGCTCGCCGGAGCGCAGAGACGTCTCCAGGACGTTCGCATGGACAATTTATGGCTGGACTCTGGCGGGTATATTCATTGAGCGCCACGTCACCGGGCCGGCCACGGCAGCCCGTGGAACACGGTCCCTTACCGGCCAAGGCACCATCGCAAGGAGTAGTGTTGTTCGCAATGAGACATCGTCTAGAAACACGGAAAGGACGCGAAGAGGGGAGGGGGGGGGCGGAGGGCGTCACCTGACTGTGCTATTGTAGCGACCGCGGGTCACTGAGAAGCGCGCGGCGCTGCTTATCCCCAATTGCATCACGCTGCCATTCATTCTGTGGCCGAGAGCAGCATGTGTGATTGTGAAGCGAGGAACGCGGCTTTCAGCAGCGTGAATCATTCTCGTTACTCTTCGAGGAATGAAATTATTAAGAGTCAAGTAGGCGCTAAAGGAAAGGGCCAGTTCATAGGAATCGGACCCACACAGAGGGCTAGGCGCCGTTTGTTAAGTCACTTTGCCTTTCAACGCAAAGCCCATCAGAGCAGAGAGCGACCCCCTCGCCACCCTCCCTCCCCTCCCACCTGCCCAGCCGCTTGGCCCGAGTGAGGGCGTTGGCAAGGACATGCAGTGACATCCTTTGACGTCGCGCCCAGCCCCGCCCCGCCACGCACTTCCGTCGGACCGGTGTGGCTGGCGAGGCGAAGCTGGCCCGACGGCTACATCTCTGGGTCCCTCGGCGCGCCGCCGGACGGTCCTGTCCGGTCGAAAGCACGATGGGCACTCTCCTCTCGCCGGCGAGTGACACTCTCGGCGCACGCACTCGCTCGTGCGCACTCCACACGACAAGAGAGTGTCCGGCCCTAAGCACGCTAGGCACTCTCCTCTCACGCGCGAGTAAGAGGGAAACGAATAAGGTAATCCGGCAGGTGAAATTCGAAGAAATTCGAAAAAATCCAGGGTAATCCGGGGTCCTAGAGGAAACGCAACGTAATCCAGAGGATACTCCAGGGCTAGTCCGGGTAATCCGCAATCCGGCTGACAAAAAGGTTTATAGTCGTTTCCCTCTCGCGCGCGAGTGACACTCCCGGCGCACGCACACTCTACACGACAGAGTGTCCGAGCGCCCGGCAGGTCTCGGCGGGCCGAGAGCAGCCTTGCGTCACTCTGCGGCACCGGGGCGTGGCGGCGCGAGCAAACAGATTTATAACTGCAGCGTCTCGTTCAACCTGCCGGCCCGGCCTGGCCGAGGTCTTACGGCCCGCTGAACGGCGGCGCGCCAGGTGAGTTTCAAATAACGAGCGCGCGCGAAACTTGCAGCGCACAACTTGCTCCTCGCAGCCATTGACATCCAAACGAACGGCGATAGCGCAAACTACACTCTAACTGTCGTTTAGCAGGAGAGGCCCCCAGTTCAGCCAGCAGCCGCACCGACCCATCAGGCTCATAGTTTTGCTCTCAGGAAATAAAGTTGTCGTGATTATTCGTGTTATTCGTCCTGCTAATGGCGCTAATGATGCGCGCTAAGCTCGCCCGGCGCTCACAATGGGGAGGGCGCCTGTAGACAGGTGAGCAATTAACAGAGTTACGCTTTGAGGTCGCACGCCACGCCACGCTGGAGAGGTGGTCCCATTGAGGCGTCGTCGTTTGGATCCTCCCTCTCTCTTCAACCGCCTCCCTCCCACCACTTGCGTGCTGCCGGCAATTATTGCCCTCCATGAGCGCGTCAACAAATTCAGGGGGGGGGGGGGTCAGAAGAGGTAGGCAGCAATAACCACCAAGACATTTGTTTCAAAGCAACGCCTGCCTGCTCACGCACGCTCAGGTTTTTTCCTCCCAAAATAAATCTTGCTAACTTTCATTATGACCCCCCAAAATATAAAGCATCATACATCTGACGAATCTGACGGTGGCTTGAGCCCTGCCTGCTCTCTGGTCTCTGGTGACGTGTTCATGACCGCCACGTCCTCGGCGGCGAGGTGCGGCTTGTGCGACGCTGCCCCAGGCCCAGGGCGTGCGCGTCTTTGCCCGAGACAAACCAGGGCAAGAGAGAGAGATACGCGGGTTCAAAGACCCGCCCCGCCCCGCCGCGCGACGCCCGCCGGCTCCACCTGTGTTCTGTGGTGTTGTGTTTTTTTCTTTGCGTGACGTGAGCGCGTTTCGCAGACGTGCGCGCGATGACGCCGTCCTCGCCGCGTGGTGGAGGCGTACTCCCGCCGCCCCCCCCG
>NW_026269602.1:3173-7765 GCF_000697945.3 Frankliniella occidentalis | reverse complement strand
GGGGGGTCCCAGGAGGTGACGTCACCTGCTCTGACCAGCTGGTGCCGCCCCGCGCCTCACTCGCGACAAGGACACCTGGGCGCACCTGCTGTTCCGCGTTCGCGAGCAGCGATCCCAGCGAGTGAGCTTCGCGAATAATTAGCCTAAAGATTGCGGTCGGCGGAGCAAATTGCGAAATACAATACACCTGATGCAAAGGAGTTTAAGAGCGGAGCGAAAATGATATCTATCTGCGTACACCGCCGCCCAGCCGGGCATTTATGTCCTGACCCTGTGACGGGGCGGCGGCAGGTGGGGCTCAGCCCGCGAGAGCAGCTGATCACTCACATCTGGGTACTCCACGGAGCTGGCGGTGGTCCGGGACTTGACCTTCCGCGTCTTGGTTTCCGACGCGAGGACCGGCATTTTTGCACAACCGGGTAGCTTTTACAGCTTCTTGCACACTATCACTCTTTCACTAGGACAAGGACGGCGGAGAGTCGTTTTGTTTGTTTCGATAAAAAAATATAATGTTCGTTTCGATGCTCATCACGGAATCACTACCACTGCACTGCTTCACTTCACTACCGGCAGCGCACAGCGTCGCAACCGCTCACTATCACGACTCGGTCGGCTCGAATAAGCTCCTATCCGAAGCGCGGCAACGGTTGCTCCGTGATGGGTGTTATTTGCGTTTATCGCGCCAAACGTCTTGGCCAGAAGAGGTGCGCGTCGCTACTGGCGGCCCGGGACAGCGCGCTGTTTGTTCGCCTCGCCGCCCCCGACGGTGTCTCTCTCGCACCCGCTCTCGGCCACGGGCATTAAGCCCCCACCTCTTTTTCTTTCCAAAGTCAAGGTGCGGCCGGGAGTTAGTCGGACGGGGGGCGCCTACGTTCTGCTTCCACTGCCCTCGCCAATTCCGTATTCATTTTTATTTTTGCATTCTCATCTAAAGTGACTCTCGAGAAGCAGAAGGAACTTTGTGACCTGTCTCTAATCCAGGTGTACCTATGTGTATCGTCCAGAGAGTACGCCCGTTTTCCTCAGATTCATTCAATAAATGACGGGGATGACAGCGCCCGCGAGACTCGGGATAGGCATCCCCACAGTACACGAATGCACTGCAAGCACGATTTTGCCTGCCTATCAGGCGTTATGAGAGCTTCAGTATTGCAAACTCCCTTCGCTCGCACGGGCGCCATGCGGCCCCTGCCGCCCAAGACGATATGTGATCCCGCGACAAGCCAGCGCGTCCGCTCTGATGAACCCGGGTACATTAGCTTACCCCTACCACGCCACTCCGGCGTCACTCTTTTTTCTCGCCCCTCTTAACCTCCCCGTACAGCCCGCTCTCTTGCCCCTGGCTCTGTCACGTGATTGCTCGCCATTACACACGGTGACATAAAACACTGGCGTGAGAACGGCTAACGGCGCGCTCACCAGCATTCCCTCCGGTAGCGGCACTACTTGCTTCTCGCACTTTTTTTTCTCTAATTCACAGAGTGCGGCGAACTAAGCAAAAGCAATTGTCCGTCCGTCGTCGTTGGACATTCCCGGTTACACCTCGACACCTTCACACACAGTTACACACACACACACACTCTAAGCGCAAGAAGAGCGGGGTGTTTAACGTCACCGCCACGCGCATCTCGCGAGATGACCATGAAATAAGAACTTTACCACGTTGTAAAAGCCCATGAGCCATGTTTTGGCCCTATCCCGTCGCACGCAAGGGAAGTAGAGCCATGCGCGAGCAGCGGAGCCGCGGCTGCCGAACAAAACGACCCCGTTGGCCCGAGCACTTCACACATTTCTTTTATTTGCAGAGCTTTGCGGAGCGCGCCTCGCGGGGGTCGGCGAACTTCCCGTGCACAACCCCGCCCTCCCCCCGCCCCCCTCTCTCATTGTGGCGCGCGGCCCGCTCGATGTCGCCCAGGGGCCTAACTGCGAGAGAGAAGGGCTTGCATGCCATTAGCAACGGCGCACCGCACGGTGCACTGGCGGCGGGGGACGCTCGGCCTACGCAGTATCGCTCCGTATTCCACCTAATCGACGGCAACACGCCATTCTTCTTCTTCTTCTTCTTCTTCTTCTTCTTCTTCTTCTTCTGATTCTTCTTCTTCCATCCTCGAATCAATAATCATTACTGAGCAAGTGAAGAGACCAGACAGCACTCAGCTTCCTCACTCATGCCATTCCATCACTCCTTTTTATTTCCCCTCTCTTTCGCTGTTTCCACTCTCTAATTTATTCGCGCATCTCATTTTAACTTGCTGCGGGAGTTGTTGTGTGCGCGCGCGCGCTCGCCTGTATGTGTGTGTGGCGCTAAGGACCATCATCGCCCTCGTGAAAACGCTCAGCGCGCGGCGAGTGAGTGAGTGAGTGTGTACAAGTGTGTGAGTGTGTGTTGAGCGCGCGCGCCGGAGGTGTCAGAGAACGGCAACAAGAATTTCACGTCACTCTAGAGCGGCTATTACGGGCTGTGCGGCGGCCTTTTGCAACAACGCGCGTGTACCTCGCGGGTACCGCGGGCAGGGGTAAAGGGGGGGGGGGAGGGGCCCACACAGAGCGACTGACTGCAGGTGGCGGCGCGGGCGCTCGGGGCTGCGCATGACTGTAAATCTCAGGATGTAGGTGGCGTGGCAACCGAGGTGGCAACCCTATCGTGTGATACGAGAATGCAAGGTGCTCTTAAAATTAAATTTGAAAGGGCATCAAAAGCCTTTTCCTTTCGAATCAAACGAGTTTTTGGAAATTTTCAATTTAAAAGCATTGTTAAGAAGTTATTGCTAACTTATCAACAACTTGCGGCAAAAATCTCTGCAGCAAAACGGGCAAAATCTGCAACACAGTTTGCAACGCACACATTTGCTAAAACTTTCATCACAATCGGTTCCAATTTCTTTAGAGAAACGCAATAATAATGAAACAACTCAGTTGCTGTGAAATGCCGTTCATAGAATCCCTCATTTGTCAGACCGACAGCGATATGACTCGTCGCCTCCGAGAGCTGCTGCTCGCCCGCTGCACTGCCCCGTTATGGAGCCCTGCTCGCAACATGATTGCTCTATCGAGCCGCGTGGGAAAACACGTCCCGTCCTTGCCTCTCTGCAGAGTAGTGATCGTGACGATGGGCAGGCCCGGGCAGGGCTGCAGCGCGGCAGAGCAGGCAGAGCGAGGTGTCGAGTGCAGGCGGCTCAGTATGGAGGCGGCCCTGCACCTCCACCGCACTGCACTGCACTGCGATGCGCGGCCAAGCAGTGAAACCCACTGCACCGGCAGCAGCAGGGGGAAAGAAAGTCAAAGAAATAAATGGGCGCGGCAAAGACCTACCTACAAGGCCAGCCGGACCGGGCAGCGCCAGGCACCGGGCGGCATTTCTCTCAAATACTCACCTAGGCCTACTTAGCCACTCGGCTGCCGGGGCGGTCCGCGCGGCCGGGAGCACCCGACACTCTAGTCACACACCCGGACCGCTACGCAGTACAAATTTTTCGGTTTGTCACTTCCGGTTATTTAACGCTTGCCGCTTGCCTTTCCCCCCTTTCCCCGCGTGACGGTCGGTGACGGTTGCGCAGGCACCTCACGCAGTGTTAGCTGGACGCGGGGCTGGACGTGTGACTAGGTCTCTAGGGAAATGAGGCGCGTCGTTTTTGGCGTGCGAGGCCCAAGAAGTAATTACTGATGAAAAGGATGTTTTTGTCAACGATTATAACTTCTAATAATTATTCATAGGTGCAACTGTTAATTGAACGACGCCCTATTCACAAAACTCTTAATGCCCCCCTCCCCCCCGTTCTTTGAACAGTCAAGAGGAGGAAGTAGAAGAGAGGAACGCAGATGGAGAGGGCAGAGAGGAGGAAGCAGACAGGTGAGAATGCTCCCGCCCTCTGCTGTGCGTGTGGCTCGAAGGAGAGTGAAACCTGCTGTGCGACCCTGCACCGCACCTGGTCGGCTGCGTGTGTCAGAGAAAGAGAGGTGGAAAGAAATAGGGAGTGAGCGAGAGAGAGAGAGAGGCACGGGACATTTTGACAACCTGCGCTAAAGGTCTCTCTTCGCCTTGTCGGCGCGGGGAGGATCAGTTCCTGCTGTTGCGACGTTTCCGAAAGTGAAGCCTGCCAACGGCGTCAGCATGTCTTCTTTTCCACCGCGCACGCGTGTGTGTGTGCGTGTGTGCGTGTGTGTCGCTAGCTGACGTGTGCGTGACCGCGCGGGATCCGCCCCGTCGACAGTTAGGGGCGGAGCAATAGCGGCGGATCGGCCTCGAGCAAACGAGAGAAAATCCCCGAAAGCAAACCTAAAATTATATTGTTCTTCAGCGTCTTCGTCTCACAGATCAGAATAATTTTTGTCTTAAAAGTAAAACGTTTTCCATTTTGGAAACCACTAAAATTCCACTGCTTTTTCCGGCATGGGTTGTAAATAAAAACGAAATCAAGAGGGTGAGCAGGTAGGTAATTGGACCACTAGCGAGGTTTCTATCGGCGGGGCGTGGCGGGGCGTCCCAATTCGTTCGGTCCAGATTCCGCACCTTCGTATCGCACGGGGAGTCCCTCGCCGGCTGGCCTGCCCGCTGCCCAAGTCAGAGCGCTCTGTGCTGTGGTACGCCCCGC
>NW_026269602.1:0-828 GCF_000697945.3 Frankliniella occidentalis | reverse complement strand
GTGCGGCGCTGCCTATCCCAGGGCGCGCTGCTGCTGCCTCGCCTCTGCTGCAGCTTCTGGCGACGGAGCCAAACCGAGACGAGCGAAAGTTGAATATTCCAAACAGGACTTTGCAGCAGCAGGGCGCCGCAGGACGCCGCAGGACGTAGCAGCAGAAGGCGAAGAACGCAGAATACGCGCGGCACTCGCAAAAAAGGCGCATTTTATATATTGGGAGTTACGCTGCAGGTTTACAGCACTGCCATCTCGATAAATCTTTACACGCATTTAGGTACAACTGACTTGAGTGCCGGACTCCTTAGAAATGGACGGGGAACGTGAACTGAATAAATACTACACCGATACAAAAAGCTGATCAGATGCTCGGCAGGGCTTGCAGTGCACCGCTCTCCTTCCTTTCAGGCCTCGGTTACCCAAAGAGACTCCCCCCGGCTTTTTGTTTTTCTTTTGCCCTTCCAACAGAGTAATGTGCTTTTTAAACACTCGAATGCAGCAGCAGCAGAGCCGGCCGGGCCCCGGCTTCCAGGGAGAACGAGAGGACAAGGAGGTGGGACGAGGATGCGGAGGGGGAAGTCAAGAATTCGCCGCTCTCGCAGGGACAATGCACCGACTGACTGCGCTTCTGCACTTGATGTCGTTACGGTACCGGTGCGGGCCGCGCCAGGCCACGCCGCCCACGCTATCGCACTCACGACTAGTGATTCACTTCACTACTCTTTTCACTCACTCACTCTGTGTGTGTGTGTGTGTGTGTGTGTGTGTGTGTGTGTGAGCGAGAGAGACACACAGGAGAGATAGAGAGATAGAGAGAGAGATAGATAGATAGAG
>NW_026269601.1:6529-6814 GCF_000697945.3 Frankliniella occidentalis | reverse complement strand
AGAGTCGATGAGTTGGCGCAACCATTGATGAGTTAGGGTACCATAACCCTAAGCTAAGCTAAGCCGGCTGCAGGTGAGAGGTAACGAGAGGAGCTCCCTTCTGCCTCTCCTCCTCACCTCTGACCTGCACGCGGTCGGTGCCGACCGCGCCCTGGTCGAGCTCGGTCGGTCGAATATGCAGTCGAGTCGACTTTGGCAGAGCTCTGCTGCACAGTGCACCCGGTCAACACACGACGGTGATCCTGGTCATGACCGTACCCAGCCAATTACGGCGCACCTCGCTAA
>NW_026269601.1:0-1684 GCF_000697945.3 Frankliniella occidentalis | reverse complement strand
TGGCAAATTTTCGTAATTCAAGACTTCTATCTCCACGGGTGTTTACAGTTCGGAAAGAATAGAAGGGCGCGCTCCTGCGCTCCTGGCACTACTACTTGAGGGCGGTTACGATGATGACGGACAGCGTTGTGACAGGCGAGTGACCATAAAGCGACGCTGGCGCCCGCGCTGGCGCCACGCCCGGGCGGTGAAAGTCCGCACTGCCTCGAATGTCAATCCAGCAGGCGCGTCGCGGCGCGGCGTTTCAAACTGGTTACGGCGCGGCGCCTGACCGGCCGGCCTGGCGCCAGGAGGAGGACACGCAGCCAGCGGCGCGGTGCGCTAAAAGAGGGGCGAACAGACAAGAAACAAAAATATAGCAAACGTCTTCAAATTCCGAGGGCGCCTAACTCCGGCAATTAGGTATATACCCTGGCAATCTACGATGATCTAAGGCAATAGGGATCCAGAAAGTACGTCTGTCAATCGCGGTTTCGAACCTGCCAAATTCAGCCTAGACAAGGTCCCATAGCGCCTGCTGGGTAGGCAACATCCTACCTGCAGTGCAGGCGTGCACTGTGGGGTGGCCTACCCCGAGGCTCGCAGGCGCGGAGCTCCTATATTTTGTCGAAGGAATTCGAGAAAAACGGTCGTACTTTCTGGACGATCCCCTAAGGCAATCGAACCATATGTTTTCTGCTAACATCCGGAGTACACGTTGCGCGTTTTGGCTGGTGATATGCGGCAAGGAAAATATTCGTCGAGAAAAAATAGCAATCTTGGCAATCTGGTGTGCACTTCACAAGGGAGTGGAGGCCCCCTCCCAAAATTCAGTGCGACGCCACCGCACGTCAGTTTTTCTCTGGCAAAACGTCTCCGTCCGGTGGCCGCGGGGGTGCTGCTGGGACGCCAGCGCGCCGTCCATTTGTCACGGCAGCGCAGACAGTAATGACCATGATTGTGAGGTCTAATGCGTGCAGTGATAGGGCGGATCGATACACTATCCGGGATGAATTTTCTATTCCCGCGAGATGAATTAGAGTGTTGTGGCGAGCGCCCCGCGGTCCCTGGTCGCCAACCAGCGGCCGCGGGGCGGCGACACAGGGGATCAATATTCATCAGCGGGTGGCCATTAAAAAAGGTATAAAAACATGAGCAGCACAAACTTGCACGCGCGCGCCGAGCCTGTGTCCTGCGAATATAAACAAGAGGGCAAAACCTGTACGTGAGGGTTGCCTAACACACGCCCCCCGGCCTCAGAGAATTAAGGGGTAACCGATAATTTTTGAGTCCAGCCAGGGGCCTTCCCTCGGTTTTGGCTCGAAATAATAGTGTTCTCAGAGCGGCGTCCGTTGGGGGCATATAGCGCCGCAAGCACACAAGGCTTGTCCAATCTGTGCCATCACGCCCCCTCCCCAGGTTGTTTAGCAGGACACTGGATCCGCCCCTGCCGATACATCATTAGGGCGCTGACGTCAGTCCGTTCGGTTCGAGGGGGACCATTAGCGCTAACTGGGCGGCCGGCGCGAGGCACGGCGCGGCCCCCGAATGGGACCCGAATAGTCACACCCTGGCTCGCACGCCGCCGCCACGTGGCTCTCATGATCAATAGCCACCTCGTATGATCCCGCGAGACATACCGCGTTTCCAGGCGGACGCACGAGAGGGCGGGGCAGGGGGTAGGGGGAGCAATAACGACGGGGAG
>NW_026269600.1:13352-14866 GCF_000697945.3 Frankliniella occidentalis | reverse complement strand
CCCCGCCCCCCCCTTAATCCGCGCCTGCTGCATCCTGATGTGGGACATCTCCCCGAGGACCCGGGGTGCGAGCATCCCCTCATCCCGAGCCTCCCTAAGGGTCACACGAGTCTGGCTCCGACTTCAGGTCGTCAACGGCTGCCTCCGCTGCACGGCCCCAATGACGGAACCACAGAAACAGTGAGCGAGTGGCTTTCTCTCTTGTGTTTAGTTTGGATTATGCTTGCTGTTTATCATTTCTGCTTGGTTGCTGCTAGGTAAACAGGCAGATGAATAAATAACGCCTTCAAATGCAGCCGAATGGATTAGTTATATTTACAAGTTTGACAGTTTAAACTGCTCAAAACAATAACAATGCATCAGAGTTGCTTTATGTCACATACATCCTTTAAAGAATTAAGAGAGTTTTCGTTAAGCAGCATGATTGCCGCAGGAAAAGCATGCTGAGTACATTTTTCTAGAATTGCATTGTCTGACACGCCATACAGACCACCTCAACAGAAGGGTGCAAGCAGCTTCGGATGACCCGTCGCTGCACCAGGCACGCCGCCGCCTGACATGCAGTGGATTTCGTAGGACGTTCAAGGACAAGCCGCCGCAAGGCGCGCAAGCCACAGGCCGCCAGCTCCTGGCCCAGGTCGGGGAAGTAGAAGTTCTTGTCACCAGGAGGCAAGGTGCAGTACACACGGAGCTCCTGCACTGAAGAGGCGTGGGCGCGAATCAGAGAAAGTATGGTGGACTTGTGGTCAGTATCGAAGCCCACGCAGAGCCACACCAGCCGGTTATGCTGCGAGGGAGGAAAGGTCAGATTTGGACCACGGTAATTGTTTACCTCCAAGCTGCTCAGTCTGGGCATGCGCTCCACACAACGCAGCTGGTTTTCAGTTATTTCGTCAATGTAGAGCTCCTCCAGCCCTAACGGCAGGTCTGGGTAGCCCTCATCCTCAGCGCATGTAACTTCAAGTCTTCTGAGTCCCGACATCTGCAGCACTTCCTCCATGACGCTGGGCTGAACCTCACCCGAGGTCTGCAGCTGCTCGAGATGTGGCCCCATGACGCGCAGCAGGTCCTCAGAGCCGTCGCCCTCTAGGTTCATCAGGCTGCGAGGAACGACCCAGTTCTTCTGGATTTCCAGAAGAATGTCATTCACTTTTAGACGACCATTGTCGAGGTGTTTATCAGTTATCGAGAGGACGGAGATCAGAGGCTGTCCCACGTGAGTCGGACCACAGAGAGCAGGAACGGCGATGTCGCCGACGTCAACCTGGAGGGGGACAGAGCGGATGAGCACCTCGTCAACACCAAAGTAGCACCGCCCACCTGCCTGGTGACTCACCTCTCCCAGCTGGCCGTCCGCCCGCAGCCGCAGCAGCAGGACGCGCAGGATGTCGCCGCACCCGCCGGGCTGCACAGAGCCCGTCCAGGACGAGCCACCCTCCTCTTCGGCAGCGACGGTGCACTTGGTGGAGGTGAGCAGGCGGTGGCTGGCCTCCAGCTGCTCGGCCAGCTGCAGC